>NC_136141.1:3626652-3817424 GCF_965212315.1 Lampetra planeri
AGCCACGTGAGACGACGCGTATCCATCCCCCTTATCATGCAATACTCTCTCATTACCGTTCTAATAATATTGTTTTTGTATATTTCAATGTAGTCGCTGTTTTAACGTTATTACTATGTTACCGTATATTACCACGTGATTGATGTGTTTTAAGGTTTTGGCGTTAAACGAGCCGGGTATCCTTTGGTGCTACGTGTTTTCGATATACCCCGTTCTCAAACACTTTTTTGGCCGTACATCACGCCTGCGCGTGTGCGTGCGCGCGTGTACATGTGTGTGTGCATATGCGTACGTTGATGTATGCGTGCGCGTGGCTTTGTGTGTGCATACGTTTGTGTATATGGGGGGAACGGTGGCGTAGCGGTTAGCGCGCCGCATTATACAAACCCGCCGTTTCCCGATCTGAACTGGTTCCGGGGCCTCCCCTGGGTCGACTCAGCCTTAAATGAGTACAGTAAGTACCTGGTGCGGTGTGTTTGTGTAAACATCAGCACACCACCCCGCTCATAGGTGCGCTCGCAAACGGCACTTGCCCCAACTCTCCGAAGAGGCTATACCATGGGGAGTCTTTGTCTTTGTGTACATGCGTATGTATGTGTGGGGGAGCGGTGGTGTAGTGGTTAGCGTGCTGCGCTACGAACTCGACGACTCCGGTTCGATTCTCGCTCACGGCCACCACCGGTGACGATTATCTGAACCGGTCCTGGGTCTCCCCTAAGCCACAAATTAGTACCTGGCGTGGTGTGTAAATATCACCACTGGGAAGACAAAGGCGGCCGGGCGTGGTGCTGGCCACCCACCCCCCTCGTGTACCGTGCCGGCCTTCACAGGTGCTCGCTAACAGCACTTGCCCCAACAGTCTGTCAAGGCCGTACGGGGGATCTTTGTCTTTGTTTGGACACATTCTTTACCCGTCCCCATTCTCCCCGGCGACTTCTTCACGACGCGCTACCAAGACACGTGACTCGTGCTGCTCTACGTCCCCACCGCAATCTTGCGACGCGATGGTATTTAACCCCCACCCCCCCCCCACGTGCGTGACGACGATCGTACATTAACAGAGTCAATCCGCCGATAACGCAAATATCCTCGTTTTTTGGAACCTAAAACGGTGCCACCGCGTCCCGTCGTGCGAGTCGAGCCCTCTTATTGCGTGCGTTCGCTCGCTCGCCGCGTCGAGTTTGTGCGCTTTCTTTTATTTTTTGCGTATCGTTCGTTCTACACCTGCCCCCCTCCCCCCCCGGCACCATCCGATCAGCGCGGGTGGCTACGTACGGTGCGAAACAAGTTCAACGTGCACGCGCGCGCAATGCACTTCGTGCGCGCGTGCAGAGGTCGTCCCAACTGCCCCGGTTGACATCCGGCGTTTTGCCGACGATCGCCAAGTTGGGCGATGCCTGCGGCTGCACCGCCGCTCCAAACCACGCCGGCCATCACCGTCGGCTTGCATTGTGTCGGCGGCTCTCCGCGAGACGAAGGAATGGTCGCAGTGGGCAGTGCACCACCCTGTGTCAGGGCGCGTCGTGGGCATCGCAAGAGGCGATGCCAACTGTCGCAGCCACTGCACTCGCTCCGATTGGTCTCATTTACTCGTTGATGCCACGGAGGGACAGATGTTATCGTACACGCAGTGTTTGTTTAGTTTTTTTGTTGTTGTCCAAACCGCGTCGCTTGCGTTGTGATCCTACCAACGAATTCGCAATGCCAGAGCCGAAATGATCCGAATTGTAAACGGACAGCCAAAAAATATAACCGCGATGCACGGATGCTTTTTTTAATATGCTGGTGCAGTCATCGGTAACTGGACAGATACCACGCTTCAGAAGGCCCTTTTCGATTACAAATTGGGTCTAATACGTGAATATTTACGCCGATGGGAGGTGTCGTTGACAAAGGGCCGTGCGGGGTCAGTGGCTCTCTCCGTAGTCAGACATTGGTCGCCCGGACTAACACCGTAAACTGGACACATATCGAGGGAACCCGGCCTATACATCACGGGTGGAACAATCCCCCAGATATCGAACTCATCGTCTCGACAGTTCTCGGCTGGTGATCGAAACAACCCCCGTTTACTTTAGAAAAGCCACATTGAGGCGGGGGATTATTATTTTTTTGTAGGAGGGTCCTGCTTTGAGACGTTTCGCCGACTTATACATCAGCACTCGGGAGGAAATAGGAGCAACCCGGATGGAAGCCTCCAGTCAACATCAGCAGGCGTCAGGGTCGGGATCGAACCCACGACCTCCTGTATACCAGTGGCGAGATGTTGACTACCTCGCCCGGTATACAGGAGGTCGTGGGTTCGATCCCGAACCTGACGCCTGCTGCTGTATATTTGGAGTTTGTGTCTCTCTCTCTTCACGATGGCTAGGAGATGTTGACTCCCTTGCCCGGTATACAGGAGGTCGTGGGTTCGATCCCGACCCTGACGCCTGCTGCTGTATATTTGGAGTCTGCGTCTCTCCCTCTCTCTCCCGTGGTCGCGTGGATTTTTCTCCGGGTCCTCCGGGTTTCCCCTCCACATTTACAATCGATGTCACGCGTTTAGAGTATTTGGCTGCTATCATGTCCATATCATTTGTGATAGCCAGGTCGCTTCTGAAAAAAAAGAGTTTTATATATATAGCTCAGTGGGCCTTTCCGGGTAAAATAAATAAAAACGTTTAGTTTTAATTTAACAAAACCCGGGGGGAGAACATACAAACTCCACACAGACAGAGCGCCCGAGTCCGGAATCGACAGCCAGGGCCCTGCCTTACCAACAACAACTGCACCGTTAAAAACCACCACCACCACCACCACTGCCGCTGCGTCTCTGCCAATCTTTGCCGATCGTCGTCGTAGGCGAACGCGGCCAGGGTTTCGATCTCGCCAACCGCTGTTGGCACGGCGGTTGGTGGTGGCTGTGGTGGCGGTTGGTGGTGGCGGTGGTGGCGGTTGGTGGTGGCGGTGGTGGCGGTTGGTGGTGGCGGTGGTGGCGGTTGGTGGTGGCGGTGGTGGCGGTTGGTGGTGGCGGTGGTGGCGGTTGGTGGTGGCGGTGGTGGCGGTTGGTGGTGGCGGTGGTGGCGGTTGGTGGTGGCGGTGGTGGCGGTTGGTGGTGGCGGCGACGGCCGTCGTGGCGACATCAGGGGGAGGAGGAGGGGAGGGAGGAGGGGGGTGGGAGTCGCGTTTGATCTCAAGACTTTACGCGGGGTTCGTGGCGCCGTTCGCGCGATTCCGTGGGGAGCCTTGAGCGATATCCGCAAGCGCGCATTTTCGCGTCGCCTTTTGGAGCGAAGTCGTCGCTTTAACGCGCCGCCGTCCCATGACTGCCAACTCCTCGTGGTAAACGTTTGGCACTTACCAAGTCGGCGAAGAAGATGACGACGAGGATGATGATGGATTTGTTTTCCAGCTTGCTTCACTCATGACCCGTCGTCGTCGTTAGCTGATGATGATGGCGCATGGACTGCAAGGGTTAAGAAAGATGATGATGATCATCATGATTGATGATGATGACAACGACGAGACAGCGTCAAGATCTACTCGTGGTGATCTTCATGGACAGTTGTGTTTTTTGTTGTTGTTGTTGTTGTTATCGTGGCCAGCTGATGATGGACTGCAAGGGTGATATTGAACCTGGAAAAAGCCCCCGATATTTCGCCAAGATGAGCACATTGTTGCGTGCAACCCAGGCGGGACATCGGGAACGTGCCGGGAAGAGACACTCAACGCGAAGAGCTTGCACCACGCACGCAGAGACACGGAGACAGAGCCACGTGCGCGGAGCGTGGCGTGCAGATGAAGACGCGTACGGAGACTCTCTCCAGCCTGCGGCCTCTGCGATCGAGAACGTTTGAAGGACAGCTGCTGCTGGCATTTGTTGGATTTTTGTTGTCGTTTGCTTTCGTTGCTGCGCGCGATATTTTTGTTTTGTTTATTTTTTGTGTTTGTTTATAATAACCTTTGACGAGTTACTTTGTGTTGTTGTTCAGTTCGTATTTTCACTTGGTCCGTTTCGCCCGTGTAGCAAACAACACAACTATACAGTGTGTGTGTGTGCCATTTGCGTTGTCTCCGTTGGGGGCCCTCTCGCCTGGGTTAAATAAAAAGGAGCTGAACTGAGATGATGGCTTTGTGTAAGTCTCCCTCCTTCCCCCTCCCCCCTTCCCTCCCCCCTTCCCTCCTCCTGCCCCCTCCCTCCTCCCCCCTCCCCACTCCCCTCCCTCCTCCCCCCTCCCTCCTTACCCCTCACTCCCCGATTGTGAGATGCGATTTGCATGATCTACGCAAATACAGGGTGCTTCAAAAAGATGTTAACACTTATATGAGACTTTCGTTTTTTTAATGGAAAAAGAACGGATACTAATACACTGCAATATTACAATAAATGTACGTTAATAGCTTCAAAATTTCAGAGTCTTCACTTGTTCGCCATCGTTGTCAACGCATTGCCTGGAATCTTCTCCAGGTGGTCTCCAGAGCTCGGGAGGCACATTTCTTGTGGTGTTGTTGCAAATTTTCAGAAGTGTTAACATATTTGTGAAGCACCATATTTGATCATATTTTGATTCTATTTTTGTAGTAGCGAGTGTTGCTGCTGCTGCTGCTGCGATGCCATGGTGAGCACACTGCACTTTGCAACGCAGATATGGTCGGTTCGATCTCCCGGAATGGCAGTGCAAACAATGGCCACGTTCCTTAATCCCCCCCCCCCGACTCCACAATGGGCCAACATCACCACCACATCGGAAAACTCCACCAAACACAAACACATTAAACCCACCCTCCCCCTCCCCCGTTACTGTTCCCACACCTACAATGTTAAGCAACGTTTTTTAGTGTTTTACGACTGTTTTTTTATTATTATTACCGCTACGATTATTATTAGTATTACATTCAAACTATAGGGCTCTAGGCTTTTTTTTTTCTTCCGGAATTGCCCCCGCGTTTACGCCGCCGCTTAAATGTCACTCGTTTATGGGCCATGAAATTACCGCCCCTAATATCGAGGGAAGTGTGGTCCTGCGCCGTGTTTACCACCCCCCCCTCCCCCATCACCCACAGCCTCCCTCGCCCCGTTCTCCCCTCCATCCACCAACACCTCACCGCGTGTGTGCAGTTTCGCTGTTGTCGAAGTCCACGCCTTCTGTAATCAACGCGGCTCGGCTCTTAACATTGCTTTGCTTCGGTCAGGGTTGGCTGCCCGGCCAAATTACATCACGGACCGAATGGGGGGGGGGGAAAGGACCGTGAGAAAAATATAAACAGGGGGGCGGGAGGGGGGGGGGCTCCACCTATTTCTCTTTGGCACAACCGCCCTGGGCGGTTTACATTTACATTGGATAATCGCCATGCGCTCAAATGTCACGATGCCTGCCCGCCCGCCCCACACCGAGACGCAATTACGTGCCCCCCCCCTTCCCCACCGATGATGTGGGGAGTGTGGGGAGTGTGGGGGTGTGGGGTGTGTGGTGTGTGGTGTGGGGTGTAGGGGTGTGTGGATTTGTGGGGTTTGTGGGGTGTGTGGGGTGTGCCGGTGGGTTGGGGTGATGTGGGGATGTGTGGGGGGTATGGGGGTGTGGGGATGTGTGGGGGTGTGTGGGGTGTGTCGGGTGTGGGGGTGTGTGGGTGGTATGGGGTGTGGGATGTGTGGTGTGTGGGGTGTGGGGTGTGTGGGGGGTGTGTGGGGTGTGGAATGTGTGTGGGGTGTGTGGGGGGTGTGTGGAATGTGTATGGGGTGTGTATGGGGTGTGTGTGGGGTGTGTGTGTGGTGTGTGGGGGGTGTGTGTGTGGTGTGTGGGGGGTGTGTGGGGTGTGTGGTGTGTGGGGGGTGTGGGGTGTGTGGGATGTGTGTGTGGTGTGTGGGGGGTGTGTGGGGTGTGTGGTGTGTGTGGGGTGTGTGGTGTGTGGGGTGTGTGGGATGTGTGTGGGATGTGTGGGGGTGTGTGGTGTGTGGGGGGTGTGTGGTGTGTGGGGGGTGTGTGGGATGTGTGGGATGTGTGGGGGTGGGAGTGTGTGGGGGTGTGTGGGGTGTGTGTAGGATCTTCACCTGTGCTCGTTATGGAACGGTGACGTCAGTGGCTTTGCGCGCAGCTGCAGCGGCAAGGAATCCAGAATTCGAGTTTCGCGTTATTTGAACGTTCTCTTTATTACTGAAAGTACCGTAGTCCAGCTAAATCGAGTAAACACGTAACAAGTACCGACGCTAACGAAGAGGTTGTAAATCGTTGCTTAGATTAGTGTTTAGCAGTTTGTTTTTGTTATTGTTGTTGTTGTTGTTTAACAATGTAATGTTCCCAACATTTTGTTACGATTGTGCTATCTGGGTCGCGTCGCGAGATGTTGAGAGAGCGGCTCGCGAAAGTTGACAATACAGAGCTACCTCCGAACATCCATTAAAGTGAGCCGTCGTTCACGCAGTAGCGGGCAGCACTTTTAAAATATCGTACATACATATTATATACGTGTTGGTCAGCCACTCGGAGTACGGCGTGACACCACCATCCACCGCTTGAGGAACTGCCGATTGATTTTTGTAAAAGCGAAGAGGCTAATGCCAACAACATTTGTGAAATCTGCAAAATGACAAGAGACATCCATCGGCATCAGAACGCAATAATAGTGCAGGCGGGCTGGAGAAAGAAAAAAAAAACGAAGATAAAACAACATCAACAACAGACACGCAGTAACGGCGTGGATAAACATTTGCGATATTAAATTTGTGTTGTTGGATTTTTGTTCGAATCAGCCAAGCCAATGAGCCCCATCGAGTGGATACGGGGGATATCACACAGTGTAAAGTTGTGGCCCAAAAATTCAGGGCACATCGGGTTATTTCGCTGATACTCTTTAGTCTTTTCGGAAAGTCACGTAGGTAAAAAATTAAAATTAAAATAAAATGAATGAAAACAACTAAATTAAATCACGACGTTTCGGGCGCAACACAAGCGTCCTGAAGAAGATATCTACGTGACTTTACCGAAAAAACCAAAGTGTGAATCCTTGCAGTCACGAAAGCCTCAAATCTAGGATATTTCGCTGATATTAACACTGGCATTAAAACATTGAATTGTTTATTCCCAAGGTTAATATTTTAAGTATGATCATTAATAATATCGGGGTTTCTTCTTTTTCTTCCTTTTGAGATGACAATTAAAAATTTGTAATAAAATTCACGAAGAATGTGTGCCGCACAACCCTCCTTCATCTCACGCAGCCAGTCCACACATCTGTCACGTGAAACAAACCAGCCGAATGTATCACTGCTTCAGCAACAAAGACAAATACAAAGATCACCCGTATAGCCTTAACAGACCGTAGGGGCAAGTGCTGTCAGCGAGAACCACCTATGACGGCCTGCACGGCACACGAGGGGGTGGGTGGCCAGCGCCACGGCCGGCCGCCTTTGTCTCCCCAGTGGCAATGTTTGCACACCTCACCAGGTACTCATTTGAGGCTGAGTCGACCTAGGAGAGGCCCAGCACCGGCTCGGGATAATCGTCACCGGTGTTGGCCGTGAGCGGCAATCGAACCCGGCTCGCCGGGGTTCGGAGCGCAGCGCACTAACCGCTACACCACCACCACCGCACCACCACTACCGCCACCACACCACCACCATCACCACCACACCACCACCATCACCACCGCACCACCACCATCACCACCACCACACCACCACCACCGCACCACCGCCCCACCACCACCGCACCACCGCACCATCATCACCACCGCCCCACCGAACCACCACCACCACACCACCACCGCCCCACTACCACCACCACCGCACCACCACCACCGCACCAGAACCACCACCACCGCACCACCACCACCGCACCACCGGAAGTGATAGGGAAGGAGGGAGGGGGGTTGATAGGAGGTGATAGGGAGGGGGGGGATTGACAGGGGGGAGGAGGAGATAGCTGGGGGGGGGGGGGGTGATGGGGGGAGTGTAAGTGATCATTATTATCGCCGTCGCTTAATGGTCACCACGCGGTGTCGTGGTGGCCGACCACGCCGGGCCCTGTGTGGCCGTACGAGAGGCCCGGCACGGGCCAGCCGGGCGCGCTCCACGTGACGGCAGCCGCTGGCGCTGAGAACCCTCGCCCCGCCAGGATGGACTCGATGCTGAACGAGATCCGAGCGCTTGTTGAGTTCGTCGTGCTGTTGCTCCTGCTGCTGCTGATGCTTGTGCTGATGCTCGTGTTGCTGGTGCTGGTGGTGGCAGTGGTGGTGATGTCGTTGTCGTCGTTGTTGATGGTGGTGGTGGTGGTGGACGACCCACAACGGAGACCGTCTTTGTCCGCGAACACAATGGACGATGCAGGCAGCGCAGAAGAGTTGATGATGCCTGTCCCTTGCTGCTGCTGATGATGGCTATGCTGGTGGTGATGGTGGTGATGATTTTGCTGTTGCTGTTGCTGCTGCTGATGATGAATTTGCTGTTCATGCTGCTGCTGATGATTATAATTGTGTTGTTCCTTTTGCCCTTGCTGCTGCTGGTCATGATAACTTTGGTGATGATGATGATGATGCTGCTGATGGTGGTGGTAATTAATATGCTGCTGCTGCTGCTGATTACTTTGCGTCTGTTGATCTTGGTGTTGCTGCTGCGGATGACAATGCTGCTGCTGATGCTGCTGCTGATGCTGATGATTCTGCTGCTGATCATGAGTCTGATGTTGCTGATGATTCTGATGATGATGATTGCCCTGTTGCTGCTGATGCTGCTTATGAAGTTGCTGACTGCTGTTCCCACGACGAAGCACCCTGCTGCTGTTCTGTTTCTGATGCTGCTGATGATGCTGTTGCTGATGATGCTGCTGCTGCCTCCTCCGCCTACGAAAGTTCCCATTCTCAAACAGTTCGAACATGTTTTCACATCCTGCAGAAAATGTCCAAAAATTCCCTTTGCCCTGGCCGCTTCCTCCTGGCCTTGGCACCTGTGAAGACAACGACAAAGGTGCCCCGAATAGCCTTCACGGAACGTTGGGGGCAAGTGCTCCGAGTAGATTCAGAAGTTTATTATCCGAGTAAAATTGCCCATTTGAGCCGCGACAACTCCGTTTTGAAGGGTGACTCGGCCAACAGACAGACGCGGCAGCGAGGAGTTAATAAACTAAATATTTGTTTAAAAAATATATAAAGTTTAATTAAACCAAATGATCTTGGTTGTTGGGGCACCCGGTAAGGATGGAACTCTACCGGGCAGCAGCAGCAGCAGCAGCAGACCTCGGGGCCGGCCCAGGACCACGCTGCTGCTGCTGCTGGCGGTGGGACGACGTCACTCGGCTGGCCTGAGAGCGCCTGGGAATTCCCCCAGGAAGAGCGAGAGGCTGTGTAGAGTAGTGTATAGTGTAGTTTAGTGGTGGAAAGTGTAGTGGTGGGACGACGTCACTCGGCTGGCCTGAGAGCGCCTGGAAATTCCCCCAGGAAGAGCGAGAGGCTGTGTAGAGTAGTGTATAGTGTAGTGTATAGTGTAGTTTAGTGGTGTATAGTGTACTGGTGGGACGATGTCGCTCGGCTGGCCTGGGAACGCCTGGGAACTCCCCCAGGAAGAGCGAGAGGCTGTGTAGAGTAGTGTATAGTGTAGTGTATGGTGTAGTGGTGTATAGTGTAGTGTATGGTGTAGTGGTGTATAGTGTAGTGTATGGTGTAGTGGTGTATAGTGTAGTGGTGGGACGACGTCGCTCGGCTGGCCTGGACACGCCAGGGAATTCCCCCAGGAAGAGATAGAGGCTGTGTATAGTAGTGTATAATGTAGTGCATAGTGTAGTGTATGGTGTAGTAGTGTATAGTGTAGTAATACTGTATAGTAGTGCATAGTGTATAGTAGTGTATAGTGTAGTAGTAGTGTGTAGTGTAGTAGTAGTGTGTAGTGTAGTAGTAGTGTGTAGTGTAGTAGTAGTGTGTAGTGTAGTAGTACTGTATAATGTATAGTAGTGTATAGTAGTGTGTAGTGTAGTAGTAGTGTGTAGTGTAGTAGTAGTGTATAATGTATAGTAGTGTATAGTGTAGTAGTAGTGTGTAGTGTATAGTAGTGAATAGTAGTGTAATGTAGTTCTAGAGTCTATCGCCAGGATAAAGAGGGGTGTAGACCGCCACTGCCCAACACGCTGCTGCCACCGCGACCTTCCCCGGGACAAGTGGACCGAGAGACCGAGCGAGCGAGCGAGCGACCTCACAAAACAATAAGTAGGTACACTGGCACGTGCGTCGTTTCGAGCCTCCACCAACCGATTCCTCCTTAACGGAGTCACGGCGATGGCAGAGGCGGCGATCCCAAGAGAAGAGGCGTCGACCGGTCGTTTTACAACGCCTTCGAACCGAGTGTGTGTGTTGCGTTCGGCATCTCGGTAGTCGTGACAAGAGACAAACAAGCAACAGAATCGGCCGCGCGTCGCCGATTGTCTGGGATGTTGTTGTTGCTTGTAACGAGCGATCATTGGGCAATTGCCGTGTAAACATGGGCATGCCGTCGGCTGCCGCGAGCCTCGCCAGAGACGAGCGGATTTGAGAAACGAACGAACCAGGGATGGAACGCGGCTCAATGTTTGGCCAGTCGCGGATTGAGGGAGTAGGTGGGGATGGGATGGGATCAGTGCCGGATGATGCCAGTAGCACAAGTAGCTACATATGTAGTAGCTACACAAGTAGTAGCTACATATGTAGTAGCTACACAAGTAGTAGCTACGCGCCCCGCACTTTCAAAGGCCCCGCGCTAAATGCTTTCAAGCTATCAATTCCGGTTCAGTGATTCTGCACTTGCTCTGTTACTATAGTACTATACCGCCTTCAACTTTTACGAACGACCGGGTGTTTAAGGTTAGCGATTTGTCGTATTAGCTGGCTGTATAGCAAATGAAACAATAAAATAACTTTGACTTAAAGCTTTCGTGACTGCAGGAATTCATATATTTTTAAAAAATGTTTTTCTATCTACGTGGCTTTACCTAAAGACCCCCAAAGAATAAATTACTTTACTATACAAGTAATTTTTTACGTGTTTTAATATTCACGTGTTTTTATATTCTTGAATCTTTCGGTAAAGTCACGTAGAAGGGCAATAATAAAATAATAAAAATAAAACAATCAAATTCTCACGACGTTTCGGCCACAACACAAGCAGCCGTCCTCAGGTGACTTTACCGAAAGATCCACGAATATGAATCCGTGCAGTCACGAAAGCTTTACATCGAAATTTACGTGTTTTTTTGTTATTTAATTTAAATTCAGGGGGGCGGGGGGGGGGGCCTTCATAACATATGCTACTGGGCCCCGCAACCGGCTTCGTCCGTCAACTGTATGGGCTGATTCTTAGGTATTTTCGTTAAAGTCACGTAGGTAAAAAAAATTAAAATTAATAAAAGTAAAATAATAAAATAATAAAATAAAAATCACGACGGCTCATTTACTTGATACAGCTATCGTGCTGTGACGGTTCCACCTGAAGACGGAAGCTTGTGTTGCTTCCGAAACGTCGTGATTTTTATTTTATGTTATTATTTTTTCTTCTATTTTTATTTTACTTTTATTAATTTAAAATTTTTTTACCTACGTGACATTACTGAAAAAAACCTAAGAATGAATCCTTGCAGTCACGAAAGCTTCAAATCTAGAATGGATGGGCTGCACGGGTGCGCGTGGCACGGGTGCGCGTGGCACGGGTGCGCGTGGCACGGGTGCGCGTGGCACGGGTGCGCGTGGCACGGGTGCGCGGGGCACGGGTGCGCGTGGCACGGGTGCGCGTGGCACGGGTGCGCGTGGCACGGGTGCGCGTGGCACGAACTCGCCTTGCGGAAGCAGCTGTTGAGGGAGAGATTGTGCCGCACCGAGTTCTGCCACGCCTGCTGGCGGCACGCGGTTCCCGAGCGGTAGAAGGGGAAACTGCAGCGGATGAAGTCGTAAATGTCGGCGAGAGTGAGACGGCGCTCTGGGCTCTGCCGGATCGCCATGGCGATTAGAGCCACGTAGCTGCGTTTGGGGGAGGGGGGGGGGCACAGAGAATCAGAATCATCCGAATATCCTTTGAGCTGTGAAGATTTTGATTTGCACAGATGTCCAGCTGGGACCGGTGAGAGAGAGACGGCGAGACGAGCGAGCCACAAGGTGGAAGAGTTTAGAGGTTGATGCACAGAGAATCGGAATCATCAACATATTCATGCTGGAGGAAATCCGATGATCTATAAAGTTCTTGGGTTTTTTCCCAGATGTTCAGTAAGGGGCAGGTGAGAGAGACGGCGAGACGAGTTAGCCACCGCTTTTCGGTGGTTGATGCACAGATAATCGGAATCATCGACATATTTATCCTGGAGGAATCCTTTGAGCTGTGAAGCTTTTGATTTGCACAGATGTCCAGCTGGGACAGGTGAGAGAGAGAGAGACGGCGAGAAAAAGCGAGCCACAAGGTGGAAGAGTTTAACAGGTAGCAGGGCCTTCGCGACCAATATTATCGCGTAAATTATAAATGCGTCGTTAAACCCGCCACCACCCGACACAGCCAATTGCTAAGGTTTGTCACGTAAACAAGAACGTGGCAATTAGTGACTAGTCCGCTGGTGATTACGAAGGTGGAAGAGGTGAGTGGGTTGGTGTAGCACGAAGGGAATTGCGGAAATCTTATGGAACACACACGGAGGGGCGGGCGAGAGATGACGCATTGAACGCCGCGAGAGACGCTCTAGAAGGGGTTGCTGGATCACGGACAGATTCGTGAAAAACTTCTGAATCCCACACCTAAACATATTAAAACCAATCAACATTCATCACGATCATCATCATCACGGTCCTCACCATCATCACCATCATCATCATAATCCTCATCATCATCACCGTCATCACGATCATCACGATCATCATCATCATCACGATCCTCACCATCATCACCGTCATCACCATCATCACCACCATCATCATCATAATCCTCACCATCATCACCGTCATCACCATCATCATCACGATCTACACCATCATCACGATCCTCTCACCATCACCACCACGATCCTCACCATCACCATCATCACGATCATCACCATCATCACGATCGAGCGACACCTGCCTCTGTCCCTTGACCCTCATCCAATGAGCCTTCCCACACATCACGTGACCTCAAAGTGCCCCTAGCCTGGCACGAGAGTCACCGGGAGCGGTGGTGCAGCGGTTAGCGCGCCGCGCTACGAGCCCTGCGAGCCGAGCTCCGATCCCGGCTGGCAGGCCCGCATCTGATCCGTTCCTGGGCCTCTCCCCTAGGTCGCCTGGAGCAAACGTCGCCACGGGGGAGACAAAGGCGGCCGGGCGTAGTGCCGGCTAACCCCACCCCCTCCGTGTGCCGTGCCGGCCTTCATAGGTGCTGCTCGCTAACGGCGCTTGCCACAACAGTCTGTTGAGGCTATAAGGGGGATCTTTGTATCGTGTGGTGTATGTATGCATGCGCATGTGAGTGTGCACGCACGGTTTGTGAGTTTTCTGTGTTGATGGTGATCGGAACTCACTCAATAGCTGCTCCGCTAGCAGCGTTTGCCCCAACAGTCTGCTGAAGGCTATACGGGGGACCTTTGCTTTTATGTGTGCATGTACCTGTACGTACCTGCACGTGTCTGTGTGTACTTGCACGTACCTGTATGGCGGTCTCGATCTTTTATCATCGCTGTCTTCCAGCCCATCATCGTCGTCGAAGTTGAAGCAGTTGTACGGGTACTGGGTGTGGTTGAACATCGTGGGGCGGCGATGATTGATTCGGAGGTTCACGCTGCTGCTGCTGATGATGATGATTGTGATTGTGATGAAGCGTCATCAATTATTTAATGATGTGCTTAAGACAACATCCGTGACGACTGTGAATACATACTCTGATGATGGTGATTGTTATTTTGAAATGTAATTAATGGTACTGCAATGCGTAATGACGAGGGGCTCCGTGACTATTGATAAGGATAAATTATAACGATGAAGATGATTTATGATGAACTTCGTGATGGAAAATAACCAAAAGTTGTGATTATGACGATGACGACGATTTTTGATTATTATTTCCGTGACAATATTAACATGCTGCTGCTGCTTATTGCGACCTCACAAATAATGTTGGTGATGATGATGATGATGTTGGTGATAATGATGTTGGTGATGATAATGATGATGTTGTTGGTGATGATGATGTTGGTGATGATGATGATGTTGATGATGATATTGGTGATGATGATAATGATGATGTTGTTGGTGATGATGATGTTGGTGATGATGATGATGATGTTGTTGGTGATGATGATGTTAGTGATAATGATGATGTTGATGATGATATTGGTGATGATGATAATGATGATGTTGTTGGTGATGATGATGTTGGTGATGATGATGATGTTGGTGATGATAATGATGTTGATGATGATGATGTTGATGATGGCATTGATAAGAGCTCCGCCCAAAGCTGCTGCGACCATGAATGCCAAGGTAGATGATGACAACGATGGTGTTGGTGACGGCACTGCTGCTGCTGATGATGTTGGTGGTGATGATGATGATGATGGTGGTTGGTTGCAGATGCTGTGTGGGATGAACGGGCAGGGGCGGGATGATCACACGTGTGGCCCTGGAGTTACGGAGTGAGCGCAGAGCGTCGCGCGCGGTTTATATCGAGGGGAGCGAATCCCCCCCCACCCCCCCCTCCACCCCCCCCCTCCACCCCCCCCTCCAACCCCCCCCCCTCCAACCCCCCTCCAACCCCCCCCCCCTCCACAAGCCAACAAAGACAAAGCTGCCCCCCGTATAGCCTGCACATAGCTGTTGGGGCAAGTGCTGTTAGAGAGCACCTATGGTGATTGAATGGCAACATCGGTGACGCACGCGGGAACTGGTCCCCGCATATCCCGTAGGTCGACTCAGCCTTAAATCATTGACCTGTTTGTGCTGTGTAATCAAACGCACACGCAAAAAAAGGTCGGCATTGGGGGAGACAAAGGCGGTCGGGAGTGGTGCTGGCCACCTCGTAGCGTCCCGTAGGCCTTCGTAATGATTGTTTCGGCTGAGTCGACCTAGGGTTAGGCCACAGCACAGGTGCAGAGATTCGTCATCGACGTTGGCCGTGAGCGCTCCCCTCACACGTGAACACACAAAGACAAAGATCCCCCGTATAGCCTTAACAGACTGTAGGGGCAAGTGCTGTTAGCGAGCACCTATGAAGGCCGGAACGGTACACGAGGGGGTGGGTGGCCAGCACCACGCCCGACCGCCTTTGTCTCCCCAGTGGCGATGTTTACACACCGCACCAGGTACTCATTTGAGGCTGAGTCGACCTAGGGGAGGCCCAGGCCCGGTTCAGATAATCGTCACTGGTGTTGGCCGTGAGCGGGAATCGAACCCGGGTCGCCAGGTTCGTAGCGCAGCGTAGCGCTAACCGCTACACCACCGCTCCCCGCACGGGAACACACGCACACACGAAGACAGACACACACACACTTTGACGCGCACACGCCTTCACATATTTAATATATAATCATGTCATGCATGCATGCACACACGCTCACACACACACGCGCGCACACACACACACTCACACACACGCTCACACACACACACACGCTCCCACACACACACACACGCTCCCATACACACACACGCTCACACACACACACACGCTCACACACACACACGCTCCCATACACACACACACGCTCACACACACACGCTCGCACACACACACACGCTCCCATACACACACACGCTCACACACACACACACGCTCACACACACACGCTCACACACACACGCGCACACACACACACGCTCCCACACACACACACGCTCCCACACACACACACGCTCCCACACACACACACACGCTCCCACACACACACGCTCGCACACACACACACGCTCCCATACACACACACGCTCACACACACACACGCTCACACACACACGCTCACACACACGCGCACACACACACACGCTCCCACACACACACACGCTCCCACACACACACACGCTCCCACACACACACACACGCTCCCACACACACACACGCTCCCACACACACACACGCTCCAACACACACACAGTCTCACACACACACACAGTCTCACAGACACACAGTCTCACACACACACACAGTCTCACACACACACAGTCTAACACACACAGTCCCACACACACACACACACAGTCTCACACACACAGTCTCACAGACACACAGTCCCACACACACACACAGTCTCACACACACACAGTCTAACACACACAGTCCCACACACACACACACAGTCTCACACACACACAGTCTCACACACACACAGTCTCACACACACACACAGTCTCACAGACACACAGTCTCACACACACACACAGTCTCACACACACAGTCTCACACACACACACACAGTCTCACACACACACAGTCTAACACACACAGACACACACACAGTCTCACACACACAGTCTCACACACACAGACACACACACAGTCTCACACACACAGTCTCACACACACAGTCTCACACACACAGACACACAACAGTCTCACACACACAGTCTCACACACACAGTCCCACACACACACAGTCTCACACACACAGTCCCACACACACAGTCTCACACACACAGACACACACAGTCTCACAGACACACAGTCTCACACACACACACAGTCCCACACACACACACAGTCTCACACACACAGTCTAACACACACACAGTCCCCCCACACACACACACAGTCTCACACACACACAGTCTAACACACAAACAGTCCCACACACACACACAGTCTCACACACACACAGTCTCACACACACACAGTCTAACACACACAGTCCCACACACACACACACACAGTCTCACACACACACAGTCTCACACACACACAGTCTCACACACACACACAGTCTCACAGACACACAGTCTCACACACACAGTCTCACACACACACACAGTCTCACACACACAGTCTCACACACACACACAGTCTCACACACACACAGTCTAACACACACAGACACACACACAGTCTCACACACACAGTCTCACACACACAGACACAAACACAGTCTCACACACACAGTCTCTCACACACACAGTCCCACACACACACAGTCTCACACACACAGTCCCACACACACAGTCTCACACACACAGACACACACACAGTCTCACACACACAGTCTCACACACACAGTCTCACACACACAGTCCCACACACACACAGTCTCACACACACAGTCCCACACACACACAGTCTCACACACACAGTCTCACACACACACACAGTCCCACACACACACACAGTCCCACACACACACACAGTCCCACACACACACACAGTCCCACACACACACAGTCCCACACACACACGCAGTCCCACACACACACACAGTCCCACACACACACACAGTCCCACACACACACAGTCCCACACACACACGCAGTCCCACACACACACACAGTCCCACACACACACACAGTCCCACACACACACAGTCTCACACACACAGTCCCACACAACAACAACAACAACCGCCATTCGCCACTAAGTGGCGGTGACGTCACCACGACGCTTGACACACACACACAGTCTAACACACACACACACAGACACACACACACGCAGTCCCACGCACACACAGTCCCACACACACACAGTCTAACACACACACACAGTCCTACACACACACAGTCTAACACACACACACAGACACACACACACACAGTCTAACACACACACACACAGACACACACACACACAGTCTCACACACACAGACACACACATACACAGTCTCACACACACACACACACAGTCTCACACACACACAGTCTAACACACACACACACACAGTCTCACACACACACACAGTCCCACACACACACAGTCTAACACACACACACACAGTCCCACACACACACAGTCTAACACACACACACACACACACAGTCTAACACACACAGACACACACACACAGTCTGACACACACACACAGTCTAACACACACAGACACACACACACAGTCTGACACACACACACAGTCTAACACACACACAGACACACACACACGCAGTCCCACGCACACACAGTCCCACACACACACAGTCTAACACACACACACACACACAGTCCCACACACACACAGTCTAACACACACACACAGACACACACACACACACAGTCTAACACACACACAGACACACACACACACAGTCTGACACACACACACAGTCTAACACACACAGACACACACACACGCAGTCCCACGCACACACAGTCCCACACACACACAGTCTAACACACACACACACACAGTCCCACACACACACAGTCTAACACACACACACAGACACACACACACAGTCTAACACACACACACACAGACACACACACGCACAGTCTCACACACACAGACACACACATACACAGTCTCTCACACACACACAGTCTCACACACACACACAGTCTCACACACACAACAACAACAACCGCCATTCGCCACTAAGTGGCGGTGACGTCACCACGACGCTTGTGCCAGGCCATGTGCACCCTGAGGCCACGTGAAGTGTCGAACGCCCGCTGGCAGGAGGTCACGGGGCAGACCCAGGTGCCACGGGTCGACTGACCGAGATGACCGAGATGACTGGCTGATGCACCACCTGTGCCCCCTACTGTGCCAACTTGCTGTGCTTTAGCCACCCGGCGCTCCGCTCGTTGTTGTGAGCGTCGCTCCTCCGCCCTCCGTTGTTGTTGGAGGGCGACTGCCTCCAACTGCCCAGTAGCGTCCTTCACGAGCCTCCTCCACTGAGGCCGATCTTGACACCGCTGGTACCAGTCATCGGCAAGTCCACTCAGCTCCACGTCCTCCTGTACCACATCACTCCATCTCTTCTCTAGCCCGTGCCGCGCCCGTTTAGCCCCCTCGATCCGGCCGAACAAAAGCTGTTTAGGCATGCGGTGGCTGGGCATGCGGGCTACATGACCCAGCCAACGCAGCCTTGCCTGCCGGAGGAGCTCACTGATGGGACTTTGCCCAGATCTTTCAAGGACTTGTGAGCTCCTCACACAATCCAGCCTGGTTAAACCCAGGATGGATCGTAGGCAGGCCAGCCTAAATGTTTCCAACCGGCGAAGATGCTCCACTAGGGGGGCCCACGTTTCGCAAGCGTAGAGAAGGGAGGGAATGACACACACACACGCAGTCCCACGCACACACAGTCCCACACACACAGACACACACATACACAGTCTCACACACACACACAGTCTCACACACACACACAGTCTCACACACACACACAGTCTCACACACACGCACACACACACACGCAGTCCCACGCACACAGCGACACCAGCTCCCTTTCCCACAGTCCGGGCAATTCACGCACTCAGGGGAGCGAAGAGGAGAGACGACGATGAACGAGAATGTGTGTGTGTGAGACTGTGTGTGTGTGTGTGTGAGAATGTGTGTGTGTGTGAGACTGTGTGTGTGTGAGAATGTGTGTGTGTGTGAGACTGTGTGTGTGTGAGAATGTGTGTGTGTGTGTGTGAGAATGTGTGTGTGTGTGAGAATGTGTGTGTGTGTGAGACTGTGTGTGTGTGTGAGAATGTGTGTGTGTGTGAGACTGTGTGTGTGTGAGACTGTGTGTGTGTGAGAATGTGTGTGTGTGAGAATGTGTGTGTGAGATTGTGTGTGTGAGAATGTGTGTGTGTGAGACTGTGTATGTGTGTGAGACTGTGTGTGTGTGAGAATGTGTGTGTGTGTGTGAGACTGTGTGTGTGTGTGAGACTGTGTGTGTGTGTGAGAATGTGTGTGTGTGTGTGAGACTGTGTGTGTGTGAGACTGTGTGTGTGTGAGAATGTGTGTGTGTGAGAATGTGTGTGTGAGATTGTGTGTGTGAGAATGTGTGTGTGTGAGACTGTGTATGTGTGTGAGACTGTGTGTGTGTGAGACTGTGTGTGTGTGTGAGAATGTGTGTGTGTGTGAGACTGTGTGTGTGTGTGAGAATGTGTGTGTGTGTGAGACTGTGTGTGTGTGTGAGAATGTGTGTGTGTGTGAGACTGTGTGTGTGTGTGAGAATGTGTGTGTGTGTGAGACTGTGTGTGTGTGTGAGACTGTGTGTGTGTGAAAATGTGTGTGTGTGTGTGTGAGACTGTGTGTGTGTGTGAGAATGTGTGTGTGTGTGAGACTGTGTGTGTGTGTGAGAATGTGTGTGTGTGTGAGAATGTGTGTGTGTGTGTGAGACTGTGTGTGTGTGAGACTGTGTGTGTGTGAGAATGTGTGTGTGTGAGAATGTGTGTGTGAGATTGTGTGTGTGAGAATGTGTGTGTGTGAGACTGTGTGTGTGTGTGAGAATGTGTGTGTGTGTGAGACTGTGTGTGTGTGAGAATGTGTGTGTGTGAGAATGTGTGTGTGAGATTGTGTGTGTGAGAATGTGTGTGTGTGAGACTGTGTGTGTGTGTGAGACTGTGTGTGTGTGAGAATGTGTGTGTGTGTGTGTGTGAGACTGTGTGTGTGAGAATGTGTGTATGTGAGAATGTGTGTGTGTGTGTGAGAATGTGTGTGTGTGTGTGAGACTGTGTGTGTGTGTGAGACTGTGTGTGTGTGTGAGAATGTATGTGTGAGATTGTGTGTGTGAGACTGTGTGTGTGTGAGACTGTGTGTGCGTGGGACTGTGTGGGCGTGGGACTGTGTGTGTGTGAGACTGTGTGTGTGCGAGACTGTGTGTGTGTGTGAGATTGTGTGTGTGAGACTGTGTGTGTGTGAGAATGTATGTGTGTGTGAGACTGTGTGTGTGTGTGAGACTGTGTGTGTGTGTGTGTGAGAATGTGTGTGTGTGTGAGACTGTGTGTGTGTGTGAGACTGTGTGTGTGTGAGAATGTGTGAGTGTGTGAGACTGTGTGTGTGTGTGAGAATGTGTGTGTGTGAGACTGTGTGTGTGTGTGAGACTGTGTGTGTGTGGCTGTGTGTGAGACTGTGTGTGTGAAATTGTGTGTTTGTGACTGTGTGTGTGTGTGTGACCTCGTGGGGGATGTTTATGAAATGCGCTGGTTCGTTGGTGACGGCTGGTTGTGTTGATGTGCTGGCTGATGAATTGGTCAGCTGGTCAATCGATCGATTGGTTCAGTTGGCTGTCTGTATGAGGCTAGCCCAATAATCACAGCGACGCTGGGACAACTTCGGCCAGTGGTTGGAACCGTTGGGGATCAACGTTGACCCAACGTTCCATGCTTGCAGGGTTACCCTGGTCGGTGGGTTAATCGGTTACCTGGTTGGTTGATGGATTCCTCGGTGAGTTCATTATATTCCATCAAAGGAGCGCAGACTGCACTGGTTTAGTACACGGTTCAGTGAGTGTGGGGATGATTGACTGGATGGCGGGGTTTTGCAATTGGTTCCTTTGGTTGATTCGGGGAGTTGTAAACATAACAACTGGGGGAGACAAAGGCGGCCGGGCGTGGTGTTGGCCACCCATCCGCTCGCGTGTGGTTCGTGCCTTCATATGTTGTGCTCGCTCGCTCACAGCACTTGCCCCAACAGCCTGCAGTGACTATACGGGGGATCTTTATCTGTGTCTTTGTAGCTGTCCACGTGTTTGCGCGCGCGCGCGCGTGTGTGTGATGTTGTGGAGTTCACGGCCAACACCAGTGGCGATTATCTAAACCGGTCTTGAGGCCTCCCCTAGGTCGACTCAGTCTCAAATGAGTACCTGGTGCGGTGTGCAAAAACATCGCCACTGGGGAGACAAAGGCGGCCGGGCGTGGTGCTGGCCACCCACCCCCTCGTGAGCTGTGCCGGCCTTCATAGGTGCTCGCTAACAGCACTTGCCCCAACAGTCTTTGTCTTCGTGTAATGTTGGCAGGTTTTGAACGTATGCCGGGGTCTGTCTCTTCACGCCACACCCAGTATACATCCAATACAACCGATCCGGAAAATATTCCGTGAGAAATTAAAACCTCGGTTACACTAACTCCACGTCTCTCTTTCTCTCTTTCTTCCCCGTATAACGCGCGGTATGGCGAACTCTTTGCTTTGCCTTTTTCACCACGCTCAGGGATTCTTCTTCGTACTATTATTATTATTTTGTTAAACAGCCACAGGCTCTCTCGTCATGTGTGGTCTGGGGAGGAGAGAGAGTTCACGGAGAGGGAGGGAGAGAGTTGGGGGGGGGGGCACACGGGAGTGAAGTCTGGAGCGTTAACAGTGGGTGCCAATCGTCCACGATCAAACCACTGCTGGATGAAGGATTCCCAAAGCTGTTGCTCACACTCTGGTGGTGACACGCACACAACACTAACAAGTGGCGGTGGCGTCACCACGGCGCACGTGCCAGGCTAGGTGCACGTTTAGGCCGCCGCGTGAAGTGTCGAACGCCCGCTGGCAGGAGGTCATGGGTGCCATGGGTCGACTGACTCATGCCAACTTGCTGTGTTTTTCGCCGCCCGGCGCATACACAGGCACGCGCTCACAAAGCCAAATACTCTAAAATCCACATGACCACGGGGAGAGAGACACGCAAACTCCAAATATACAGGCGCCAGGGTTGAGATCAACCCCCCACGACCTCTTGTATACCAGGCGAGGGAGTTAACATTTCGCCACAGTCTCTCACACACTCACGTGCACGGTCTACTTGTAGAGTACAGCATTAAACCAACAAGGACATTCTTGCGTAAAACTAGAATACGCGCCATATAGGCTCTGACATGCTCCTGTCATAGGAATGTGGAATTTGCGACGCGCCCACACAGGATGAGCACACCAGAGAACCTGGGATCGACTCCAGCTGCGAGTGATTCTAAACCGGCTTCTAAGCCCCCCGGCCACCAATGACCGCACACACGAACGCCACACCGCATTGCGTCGAATTCTGCACTCGATTGGGATGTAAAATTCCACTTTGAAGTGAATCCAACAAATCAATGGCATCGTCACCAAGGTTAGAGGCGCAGCCCTGCAAATTGCTCGGTCACGCCACTGCCGTCGGAACGGCTCCCCGCCCGAGGGAGCCGTAGAGAAGTCCCATCTCGAGAGAGATTGTGGTTTTGATGGCCCAACTCTTCCACGTCTTCATTTAATTTGCATATCCCCTTGACCGAGTGAGCTTAACAAAGAGTGAACTTCGATTGAAAGCTTTCGTGACTGCAGGGATTCATCTTCTTGGTTCTTAAAGTAAAGTCACGTAGAAGGGAAATAATAAAATAAAAGAAAAAAAGAATATGGTAAAAAAAAATGTATTTTATTATTTCCCTTTCGGTAAAGTCACGTAGAAGGGAAATAATAAAATAATAAAAATAAATCTTATGTTTTATTTTTTTTTATTTTATTATTTCCCTTCTACGTTACTTTACCGAAAGAACCAAGAAGAAAAACGAGTGAACTCTCTGTCGGGCGAGAATGGTGGTGACGACGCGATGAGTTGGTGAGAAGCGCGTGACGAGCATGATGCTGGTTTGACGACGCGTGAACTCAACGATGATGACGGTCGACGGTGAGCGGTGAGCGGTGAACGAGGAGCGAGTGCGATGACGAATGGGTCGGGGAGTCGTGAAGAGGGCTACGGCGTGTTGATGGTGGGTTAAACGACGTCTCGGAAGAGGCGGGAGTGACAAAAGATCCCCCGTGTAGCCTTAACAGGCTGTAGGGGCAAGTGCTGTTAGCGAGCATCTATGAAGGCCGGAACGGCACACGAGGGGGTGGGTGGCCAACACCACGCCCGACCGCCTTTGTCTCTGCAGTGGCGATGTTTACACACAGCACCAGGTACTCATTTGAGGTTGAGTCGACCTAGGGGAGGCCCAGGACCGGTTCAGATAATTATCTGAACCGGTCCTGGGCTTCCCCTGGTGTTGGCCTCCCGCTCACGGCCAACACCAGTGACGATTATAATTATAATCGTCACTGGTGTTGGCCGTGCGCGGGAATCGAACCCGTGTCGCCGGGTTCGTAGCGCAGCGTAGCGCTAACCGCTACACCACCGCTCCCCACTGACCGCACGCGAACTGCCACCGATCGACTAACTGGACTGTGGAGTCGACCAGCGCAGTCCCCGCGCTCCTTCAACGGCATTTAATGAACTCACCAAACGGGTCCGAGCAACCAACCAGGTGTACCCATGAACCCACCGACACCAACTCGACCACCAGGTGACCTGCAAATGTGGAACGTTGCGCGAACGTCGATCCCAACGGTTCCAACCATATTCTTTGGGCGTTTCGGTAAAGTCACGTGGATAGGTTCAAAGAAAACAACAACAAAATAACGACCACTTGCTGGGTGGACAGAGACAGTGACGGTCGGGGTCAAGGGGGGGGGGGGATGGGGGGGAGCGGTGGCGCAGTGATTAGCGCACCGCGCTACGAAACCGAGCCCGATTCCCCAATCTCACGACCAACGTCAACTGACGAATATTTCAAACCGGTCATGGGCCTCCCTTAGGTAGGCTCAGCCTCACATGAGAAACTTAAATGAGTCTATACTGGTAGGAACCTCCTGGTTACACCAGCCCACAGGGCATTATTCTGTCCGTCCGTCGTGCATCCAAAAATGGGAGGGGTGGGCTGGGTGGAGAGGGGAGGGTGGGGAGGGAGGGTGGGGAGGGGCTGGGTGGGGGGTAGGAGGGGTGGGGCTGGGTGGGGAGGGAGGGGCTGGTCACCCCGTGGTGCCCTTATAAAACTCAACGTTTAACCTACTCACGCCGGCTTGTGCCCGCCCTCACAGTGGGGCATATTTGCGGAATACACCACGCCACCGTCGACCCTGGCCATTGACCGAGCAACCCAACGTTCCTACCAGCTCCCTCCGCAGGAATGTGTTAGTTCGATACGGTGTGTAAACATCAGCACTGATGAGACAAAGGCGGCCCGGGCGTGGTGTAGGCCATCTCACACCGTCGTGTGTCCTGTGCCGTCCTTCATTTGTGCGACTCGCTCCCAGCACTTGCCCCAACAGTGCGTTCAGGCTATCGGGTGGATCTTCGTCTTTGGTGTTGCATAAACTTTCATATTGCCAAGCCGGGAGATTGAACGGACCTGGGGCGACCTCTGCTAAATGATTATTTGTATTATCGGTATTATTATTATATGTTTCATAATAATAATTATTATTAAACTATGCCGGGTGAGCGTTGGAATTCGACGGATTCCAACTCCTCTTTGCTCGATCCCAGGGTCCCCCGCGCGTGAGAGTTTGAATGAGAGCTCCTCTCCAGAGAGTCCCCACGGCCGCTGTGAGTTCCTCAAAGAGACGGGGGGAGAGAGAGAGAGATGGAGGAGATGGAGGAGAAAACCTCCACGCTAATGTTTGTTTATCCGCGAGGCGGCTGGGGAGAATCAAGGGGACCGGCCCCAGTTACAATAACACCATTAGAGCAGGCCTCTCCAAACTTTCCACGCTGCCAAGCCCCCCAGATTTCCCCTCCTTTAATTAAAAGTCGCCACCCTCTCTCCCTCTCTCTGCGTCTTCCCACCGTGCCCCCCCCCCCGCCCGCCCGCCCGCCCCTCACGATGTTCGCTCGGCTCACCAGCTCCTCATCTTCTCCTCCACTAGCACCACCACCAAAGACAAATATCCCCCGTGCAGCCTCAGCATACTGTTGGGGCAAGTGCTGGTCGTGAGCCACTATGAAGGCCAGGGCGGCACTCGAGGGGGTGGGTGGCCACCACCAACACCACCAACACCACCACCTCCTCCGACTCCTGGGCAGAGGTCGCAAACGGGTTTTGATTCCTTACCCGTACCCGTACCCGGCCGCACCAGGGTCGCAAACGGGTATCGGGTACCTGATTGCGACCTCTGGGATGAAGCCATGTTGCAGGCGCGGGTGGGTTGATTTTAGGAACTTGAATTGTGAGAAGAGACAAGACGTTGGGAAATGAGTGACAAACAGTTACTCACCAGTGACTCACGGCCTACCCGTACCCGTACCCGGCCGGGTACGGGTAGCCGGGTATCGGGTAGGGTACGGGTATCGGGTACCCGGTTGCGACCTCTGCTCCTGGGTGACCTCTCCCATGCGAGGCGTCGTTCGTCCGGGGGCTTTGACCGTCGAGGCCGATGCCGTCTCGTGCGAGCGTCGCAACCCCGGGAGGGAATTCAGCAGACGGGGGGCGAGGGGCGCTTTCCCATGAATTACGCTGGCAATCATTGTAATTGGCACAGCAAAGAAAGCAAATAGCGTGGTGGCGGTGGCGATGATGGTGGTGGTGGTGGTCGCGGCAGCCCGAGTGCTTTGGCCAGTCATCTCAGTCAGTTGGCTCGTGACAAAGGCGGCCTTCGGCGTGGTGTTGTACGGGGTCGGGGGGGGGGTACCTTTGTCTTTGTAGGCGCGTGCGTGTGTATGCGTCGGAGGGCGAAAACACAGCAAGTTGGCACACGTGGGTGCATCGGCCAGTCATCTCAGTCGGTCGACCCATGGCACCCGTGACCTCCTCCTGCCAGCGGGCGTTCGACACTTCACGCGGCGGCCTCAACGTGCACCTAGCCTGGCACAAGCGCCGTGGCGACGTCACCGCCACTGAAGTGGCGAACGTCGGTTGTTGTTATTGTTGTTGCTCGTAATTGGAAGCGGGCGGTTCGTAGTGGTACCTACGTTGAACTTCTTTCGCACCGTACGTAGCCAACCGTGCTGATCGGAAGTGCGGGCGAAGGACACCACGTGGTGGTGGTGGTGGTGGCAGCTGTGGTGCACGTTGAATATTTGCTCATCGGCAGGGCGAGGGTTTGCGAGTAATCTGGAAGCCTGCGCTTGACCATGGGCTGATGGCACTGGCTGGAACCGTGAGCGCTACGCCGTTGGGCATTTACTCGCTCACGAAACAAACCACGGCGCCGACAGCTTCAAGCGAAGAACTGCAAAAAAACATTTGTGCGTCTTGTTTTTATTTATTTATTCCGCACGTAGCAAATTACGCAGTAGGAAGAGTAATAATGAGAGACAAAAGACATGATATTTTGGTTTTCTTGCAAACACGAACGGTCTTGTAACACTCCCTCCACCCCTCCCCGCACGAGGATGCGCCGAATATTTGAGTCGTGATCATCGACAAGGCGGAGATGACCCCAGGCCCGGTGCTGGCTGAGCGGGCGGTCTCCTCCCCCCGTGGCTGCTCCACCGGCCGTCTGGAACGCTCTCTCGCTGCTCGGCGCACACTCGCACGCCGCTGCGCTGCGCGGTTATGGAGCACCTGACGTTATACAGTGGGTGGGGGGGGGGGGGGGTCCAATTTCGCCGAGTTTGCATTTTTAGTAAATCACCAGATTTGGTAAAAAAAAATTACGTGACAAATATCGCCCCACCTCCACCACGTACTGGCAAACGACACCTGTCACTTGTCAATGAAACTCATTTTAATCATGACACACTTTTATTGAACTCGTCCTGATGTCTCTTTGTATTCCTGCAAATCTTATGACGCTCAATATCTTCGGATGTACGAATTCCTAACGAGCTGAGATGTTCTAGACAGACTCGTGGTCCCGCGTGACAATTCAAGATTTTCTTTAAAAAAAGAAACCGGTTCAAGTCCCGCGTTTAAAGACAAGTTTTTTTTCAATTCACACAATTTTATTTACACTCAAAAGTAGAACATATATTATTTTGACCCCAAAAATAATCACATCTGATGTGCTGAATATTATCGGGTGGTTTCCTTTCGATGTGTTTAATTGTCTTTATGTAAGCCACCCACTTTTATTCAGCACCGCAAACTTCATTATTTCTGGGGTCAAAATATGTGTTTTTACTTTTGAGTGGAATTAAACGTGTGTGCATTTTTACCTAACTTATCCAAATTAAAAACTCATTTCTTTACAAGCGCTTTTTATGTTCAGTTTGTCCTCCTTCCCCCGGCACACCGATTCGCACGGTTGGCTCCGTACGGTGCGAAAGAAGTTGAACATACACGCGTACATGCAAACATCTCTCTGCTATACTATATATAACTTCTTTCGCACCGTACGGGGGGAAGATCAACAAACGAAGCTTTTGATGACGTCGCGTCGCTTGATTCCCAGCGCAAATCTGCGGCGAAACGTCGTACAAGTGATAGCCGAACAAAAAAAAACACATCGATTGGAATGGTTCCCCACGTGACACCTTGATTGTCCACTACGTATGTATGCTGCATTTCTTTCACACCGTACGCAGGAGGTGCTCATGATGACTGCAGCAGCAGCGATGTGATCCAACGAGCTCGATGTCACCGATGTCGAGGTTTTACTGCTGCTGCTGTTGGTCACGACGAGAGGGCTTCAGCAGAGAGACAGAGGGAGAGAGTTCGTGTCGTGTCGCCGCTCTTCCCGTTCCTCCTGCGTTGAAGGAGCGTAGACCGCAGTGGGTTTACTCTGCGGTCCATGAGTCTCTCTGTGAGTCTCTATGAGTCCGTATCTCTATGTGTCTCTGTGTTTACTCGATGGTCCATAGTGTGGCTAGTATGGCCACAAATCCACGACTGTGGCTTGTCTTTAAAGTGTCTCTCTGGGTCTCTATGGGTCTCTAATGCATCTCTGTGTGTCTCTGTGTGTTTACTCGATGGTCCATAGTGTGGCTAGTATGGCCACAAATCCACGACTGTGGCTTGTCTTTAAAGTGTCTCTCTGGGTCTCTATGGGTCTCTAATGCATCTCTGTGTGTCTGTGTTTACTCGATGGTCCATAGTGTGGCTAGCATGGCCACAAATCCACGACTGTGGTTTGTCGTTAAAGCGTCTCTCTGGGTCTCTATGGATCTCTAATGTATCTCTATGTGTCTCTGTGCTTACTCGATGGCCCATAGTGTGGGTAGCGTGGCCAAAAGTCCACTACTGTGGCTCGTCTAGGCTGTAACTAAGTATTTCTAGGACTCTATGTGTGTCTCCATGTGTCTGTATGTATCCCTATGCGTCTATGTATCTCCACGTATCTTTATCTTCTTGCGTATGGCAGCGATGTGGTTCAGGAGCTCGATGTCACCAATGTCGAGGTTTCACTGCTGCTGCTGGTCACGACGAGAGGGCTTCAGCAGACACAGAGAGAGTTCGTGTCGTTTTGAAGCTCCTCCCCCTCCTCCGTTGAAGATGCTGCTACGAAGAAGGGCCATTGCCCGAAACGTCGCCTATTGCGTGTATATATTAATTTATTTTTTCCCATTCGGCGGGAGAGGGAGGGGGGGTTCGCTCCGTTGCTGTGGAAACGCGGCGCGCCCAGCGATTGGCCACACGGCGACTCCGAGAACGCCGCGGTTACCGTTCTGATTTAAAAAAACATTTTTTTTTTTACTTTTCACGACATCATCACCCCTGTCCGCACAGGAGCCCACGCCATTCTAAGCGACCCCGCAACGCTATTGCACAGCCACGCCAACGCACGCGGCGCTCCAGGGGAAAGGGGGACGGAATTTTTGCCTCTGCGTTTGCGCACCGCGCGTGCCCGCCACCTAATTTGCAAAAGCGCCAAATTGATGCCACCCCTCCTCCCCCACATGGCCTCCGCGTGTCCCCATCGTGTGAATAAAAGAACCCCAACAAGCCCGATGCTACGATTCGTCGATTTGGTTGTTGAGATAAGCAACGTGACGCGCTGACCAATTATATTTGGAATTTGCGTGTCTGTCTCTGCTCGTGGTCGCGTGGATTTTTCTCCAGGTCCTCCGGTTTTTCCCTTCCACATTTAGAATCAACATCACGCGCTCAGAGTATTCGACTGCTGTACATTTCCACGTGATGATGATGATGATGATAAGCCCACTTCGTCGAGATATCATTTCGTGGCCAGGTCGCTTCTGAAAAAGCGCTACACAGCTCAGTTGGACTTTACCTGGTAAATAAAAATAATAATTTGCTAAAAAAACCAGCTTAGCTTTAGCTTAGCTTCGCATCACCGTTTGGCTCGGCCTTGGCACGGTGGCAAATAGTCGGTGGGAAAATAAAATAAAAACTCCCGTGCCGTTTGGGAGCCGTGCGGGCTCGGCTCGCGTGTGCCAGTGGAGGTGTCAAGGGGCGTTATCTCGGCGTGGTGCGGCTGGTCCAAAGCAGAGGCAAAAACCAAAAAACCAAACCCACCCCACACACCCCCCATGGCTTCATCACCTCGCGGCGCATCACCCGCCACGCCTGCATCGACCACCATCGACAACAAAAGCAACAACGAAACGAAATCAAAGTTATATTTACAGCCGACGTGAGCCGGAATAATCACGTGAACAACAATTATACTCTTCTTGGTTCTTTCGGTAAAGTCACGTAGAACGGAAATAATAAAATAAAAATAAATAAAACATTATTATATTATATTACTTTATTATGTTGAATTTTTATTATTTTATCATTTCCATTCTACGTGACTTTACCGAAAGAACCAAGAAAATGAATCCCTGCAGTCACGAAAGCTTTAAATCGAAACAATTATACTACTAATAATAATGACGACGACGACGATGACGACGATCATTTCAGTAGTGATTGCAACGTTTCCACGCATCGGCAAGACTTGCCGTTATCGCACTTTGAAGTGACGGCGAACATACAGAGAGCGGTGGCGCAGTGGTTAGCGCACCAACAGCTTAGACGCGGCGACCCGAGTTTGATTACCAGTCCCCATCGCCCCTAGGTCGACTCAGCCTTAAATGCGTAACTGGTGCGGTGTGTAAAAAAACATCAGCGCTGGGGAGACAAAGGCGGTCGGGCGTGGTGCTGGCCACCCACCCCCTCGTGTGCCGTGCCGGCCTTCATTAGGTGCTACTCGCTAACAGCCCTTGCCCCGAAAGTATATTAAGGCTATACGGGGGATTTTTGCCTTTGTACTGTTTGTGTTTTGCTTGGGAGGAGGGGACCGAGCCCATCATTCCTCTGGTCTCCGTAAAATGAATACCACTTTGTGAGAAATGAACAGCCGTTGTGCCACATGTATATACATACTGGTCCTCGCCATAGGAACGTGGATTCACCCACCACTGGATCGCCAACGAAGATACGCACCACCCAAGATGCACGTCACCGGTCACCCCCCCCCACTCCAAATGTCCACGTGATAGGCCCCCTTTTGTTGAGCTATAAGTTGTGGCCAGGTCGCTTCTGAAAAAATAAGTGAAATCCCTCAGTGGACTTTGCCTGGTAAGAAAATGTTTTTTGTTTCATCTGAAGATTTTTCGCAAGCGATTTGACAACCTTTCCCATACTTTGGCACTCCTGACGGTGTTTTGGTGTTTGTCATTGTAACATTCTGACCCCGTGCCCCCTGACAGGACATCTGTGAGAAAAAAGAAAGAGAAAAGCTTTATAGCTCATCGGATTCCTCTCGCAGCATAAATAAACATCCTGATGATACGAAGGGGAATTGGTCCAACGTGTGCAATGGAAGAATCCTCCACGTGAACGAGTGCCGGGACACGCCGAGGCCTTTCCCAGCCCGCCACCAAAACACGACATCCGTCGTCGTTGTTGTCTTCGCAGAAAATAAGTTAGGCGATAATTATAATCGCGCGGGGAATGTGCGTGGGGCTTAATTAAAAAAAAACGACTACAATCGAGCTCACGCCCGTGGTGGCGCTTAGCAAGCGCTTAGTCCCTGCGCGCAAGGCGCTGGTTCCACATCCGCGTCGCACGCCCCTCTAGTGCAACAAAATGAAAATGAAAACCCATCCCAAAGAGCAGAGCGTCGCGAACCGACGTTCACACGACGCCGCCGCCGCCGCAGCGCCGACCACGGAATTGTTCCTCTCTACCGTCGTTTTTGTTTTCTCGTCTTCCTCCTTCTTCCGCTCGTTTTCCACCGCACAACCGAGCCGTGCGCCGGGGCCATCACCTGGGCCAGCAGCGGCGCTCCTCGGACGAGGCCGCATGATTAAACGGAACGAGAGTTGACACACACAAAAAAAAATGCTTTCGCAAAAAAACACTAAAACCGCGTCAACGTGTACGGCTGTATAGTGGTGTCGATGAGCATCAACCATCAAGCACGCTAACTCCGCTTATCCTCGCAGCAGCAGCAGCAGCGGCGGCAGCAGCAGCAACGGCAGCAGCAGCAGCAACAGCAGCAGCAGCAGCAACAGCAGCAGCAACAGCAGCAGCAACGGCAGCAGCAGCAACGGCAGCAGCAGCAGCAGCAACAGCAGCAGCAACAGCAGCAGCAGCAGCAGCAGCAACAGCAGCAGCAACGGCAGCAGCAGCAACGGCAGCAGCAGCAACGGCAGCAGCAGCAGCAGCAACAGCAGCAGCAGCAGCAGCAGCAGCGGCGGCAGCAGCAGCAACGGCAGCAGCAGCAGCAGCAACGGCAGCAGCAGCAGCAGCAGCAGCAACAGCAGCAGCAACGGCAGCAGCAGCAGCAGCGGCGGGCTGTGGGTTGGCCATGGACGAAAGATGATGGTGACCGCCATCGCGCGCCGCTTTCAGATTCGGCGCTTCTGCGGCCGTCTGGAACGCACTTTTAAATCGTGTCGATTGAAAAATAATTTCTTTAGAAAAGATTTTTTGTGTTTAGTTTGTTGTCCTTTCACGCACCTCCGACGACCACGGTTGGCTTCGTACGGTGCGAAAGAAGTTCAACATACAGTACAGACACACATCGGTCCGGGACCTTCCGCTAGGTCGACACAGCCTCAAATGAGTACCTGGTGCGGTGCGGAGTAAACATCGCTGCTAGGGAGACAAAGGCGGCCGGGCATGTGTGCTAACCACCCACCCCCTCGTGTACCGTGCCAGCCTTCATAGGTGCTACTCCCTAACAGCACTTGCCCCAACAGTCTGTTCGAGGCTATACGGGGTGGGGATCTTTATTTTGCTATCTGTGTGTGTGTATATGGTTTAAGCGAAGTTTTATTTTGCCGAAAAACTCTCGTTTTGCCACTGCGATATTTTTTTCCCGCTCCACCCCCCCTCGACCCCCCCAGCCCCAGCCCCCCCCCCTACACACTGCCGTCCCGATCGATCGACAGATTCCCATTGCACGAGAAGCGACGGAGCTCGCCATCGTCGCTAATAAATTACCCAGGCACGCGCGTGCCCTCCGCACCGCCACCACCACCACGACCACCACCACCACTACCACCACCACCACTACCACCACCACCACTACCACCACGTCGCACATTTCGCTAGCCGTGGGCACCGCTCCCCGCGATCGTAAGCCGCGAGAACGGAGAGGAAAACCCACGGAAGCAAATTCCCCATCGCGACGAAACCAACCGCGGGTGGTTCTGTGTCTGTCACTTGTCGTCACTTCTTCTTTTTTTAAAAATATTTTTACAAAAAAAAAACTTTTGCGCCGCTAATTAAAAATGACTCAACAACTAAAAACAAAACTCCCAATAGGCATCCCAACTTATATTATATATTTTCTTTCAATACATATTTTAGTTAAAAGAAATACAATCTAATTTCGATACATTTTTTTTGAGAATTTCACCACCGATCGATCACCCCCATTTTTGGCGCCGCTGTCTAAATCCGACCCCCCCCCCCCTACGCCCCCCCCCCCCCACTGGACCCCTTCCACAAAGCAGGCGGCAGCCAATGGAGGATCCGACGCAACTGGAGGGAGGCCCACCAGCAAACGAGAGAAAGAGGCCCCCCCCCCACTTCCTCCATCCCTGCGGCGAGCGAGCGAGGAGAGAGCGCAACGGCAAAACGCCGCTCCGCCTCGCCACGCGAGAGCTCGGGGAGTCGTCGGGCGAGCCGCTCGCCCCGGCATGCTCCTAGCCGCTCGCCCGTGGGAACGCAGCACAGGACGACTGCAGCCAGGGAGAGCGGTGCGATTAAGGAGGGGGGGGCGGGGGGCACAGATGAAAAGAGAACTGGACGTGACCCCTCCTCTGCCAGCCGGAACCCCCACCCCTGCCGTTCCCCCACACTCCGGAACTCTCACCAGTCCCAACCGCACCACCGCGTTGGCCGGCTAACAGGGCCCACACACACCAATCGGGCCCGGCGCCGGCCAGCGGCCAGTGGCCAGGCCCTCACGCCCGCCAGTCGAGCCGGCAACAAAAAAAATGACTCGGCGAGAAACGAAGGCATCCCCCCCCCACCGGCCACGTGCAGCCGCGCCGCCGTCGTTCAAATCCATCGTCGCGGAAGCCCGGGCCAGTTGCCACCTCGCCCCTTGGGGGTTTAGAGTTTGTGTCTTCTTCACCGGGGCGGTGCGGTGCCCTCTCCCCGACGAAGCCTTTTGTAAGAAACCCGCGAGCTTCCGCGAGCTTGCGCGATCGCGACGAGACAAAAAAACCGAACACGACTGACGGCGCAGCTCGTCGCCCCTCGGGAGATATTTCTCCCCCGTCCCTCCCGCGACGCGTCCCCGTCTCTGCGCCGCGCAGACGCAGCAGCCCTCCCGAGACGCCGGGAGGCCCCGTTTGGCCTCCTCCCTCTGGCCAACTCCAACGTCGCGGCGACGTCGCCACGCCGCCGGCAACGACATCCCGTGGGAGGAGCGCCGTCGGCACGGCTATCTCCGCCGTGCCGCGGCTGCGGCGGCTTTCGCCGCGGCGCCACCGTCACCTCCTTTCCCACCTCCTCCACCTCCTTTCCCACCTCCTCCACCTCCTTTCCCACCTCCTCCACCTCCTTTCCCACCTCCTCCACCTCCTCCACCTCCTTTCCCTCCTGCATCCTTGCCCGCGCCTCGCGGCGCCGCCGCCACGGCCGCCGCGGGCGGCTCTGGGAGGACGACGGCGTCGATGCCGAGCCTGGCCACGCAGGCCCGCACCTCGTCCAGCACGAGGCCCAGGCGGCGGTCGAGCGCCCGCAGGTGAGCCTCGATCAGGATGGGCGCCAGCGGCTCGCGCCTCAGGGACTCGCGCATGGCGGCGCTCAGCCGGTACCGGGGCTCCGCGAGCAGCTGCAGGCGCTGGTAGGTGGACTTGCGGATGCTGGAGGACGCGCGGTGGGGGTGGTGGTGGTGGTGGTGGCGGTGGTGGTAACGAAGGTGGCGGTGGTGGTAGTGATGGTGGCGGTGGTGATGGTGGCGGTGGTGGTAATGGTGGTGATGGTGGCGGTGAAGGTGGCAGTGATGGTAGTGATGGTGGCGGTGGTGGTGATGGTGGTGATGGTGGCGGTGGTGATGGTGGTAGCGGTGGTGATGGTGGCGGTGGTGGTGGTGATGGTGGCGGTGGTGGTAGTGATGGTGGCGGTGGTGGTGGAGATGGTGGCGGTGATGGTGGCGGGGAGGGAGAGGAGAAGTTAAGCACAGTTGATATGCGGGATAGCGAAATGGATACAGGCGCAGCCCCTGCAAGTGCTCGCTCACGCCACTTTTGGCGGAAGGGCCTCCGCTGCTCGAGGAAGCTCTACAAAGCCTCTCTCTCTCTACAACATAATTTGAGACGCTCTTCCAGATCTTAATCATGATGAATCGTGCTAAATCATCGTGCTCATGGCGAGCCGTGGTGCATCTTACCAGCAGCACTGCTGCAGAGGCACCAGGATGGTCATCTCATCGTGAGAGTGTTTCCCGAACCTGCAGGACAAGACAAGTTCCATCACGTGCCTGGTCAAGGTCGACACGTGACTGGGTTGGTGGATGTGTGCGTGAGTGGGTGACTTTGTGGGCGGGTCAGTGAGTGAGTGAGCAGTTGGGTGAGTGAGTTAATGGGCGAGTGAGTTAATGGGTGAGTGAGGGAATGGGTGAGTGAATGAGCGGGTTGGTGGGTGTGTGGGTGAGTGGGTGACTTAGTGGGCGGGTCAGTGAGTGAGTGAGCAGGTGGGTGAGTGAGTTCATGGGTGAGTGAGGGAATGAGTCAATGAATGAGTGGGTGGGTGGATGTATGGGTGAGTTAGTGGTCGCGTCAGTGAGCGAGTGGGTTGGTGAAGTGAGTCAATGGGTGAGTGAATGAGTGGGTGGGTGGATGGATGAGTGAATGAATCGTTGGTTAAGAATCTGGTCATTGGACCATTGCCCCAGAGATAGTTTTATCAGTACGCCTTCGGGTGGCAAATGCTAACACACATTTTCACGAAGCGTTTTATCTCGGGATCACAAAAATATACGATAGCAATGTCACTGTGGGAGCTGTCCATGAAAAAATTGTAATTAAATAAGGGTGTTGCAGTATGTGCGATAAAGAATATTGTTTTGCCAAAACAGTGTCTATATGACAGACAGTATCCACACGAAGTGTTCTGCCCATTGTGGACATTGCCCCTAGTGGACACTCTGGTAGCGTCTTCCACCCCAGGTGACACCCACCAATCAATCAGCCCCCTTGGCTCAAGGGCTAAGCAGGTGAGAAGGACGACTTGAGTGAGTGAGTGAGTGATCGGACAACGTGAGCGAGTGGGCGACTTCAGCGAGTGAATGGGCGACTTCAGTGAGTGAGTGGACTAATTAAGTGAGTGAGTGGGCGACTTCAGCGAGTGAATGGGCGACTTCAGTGAGTGAGTGGACTAATTAAGTGAGTGAGTGGGCGACTTCAGCGAGTGAATGGGCGACTTCAGTGAGTGAGTGGACTAATTAAGTGAGTGAGTGGGCGACTTCAGCGAGTGAATGGGCGACTTCAGTGAGTGAGTGGACTAATTAAGTGAGTGAGTGGGCGACTTCATTGAGTGAGTGGGCGACTTCAGTGAGTGAGTGGACTAATTAAGTGAGTGAGTGGGCGACTTCAGCGAGTGAATGGGCGACTTCAGTGAGTGAGTGGACTAATTAAGTGAGTGAGTGGGCGACTTCAGTGAGTGAATGGGCGACTTCAGTGAGTGAGTGGACTAATTAAGTGAGTGAGTGGGCGACTTCAGTGAGTGAGTGGGCGACTTCAGTGAGTGAGTGGACTAATTAAGTGAGTGAGTGGGCGACTTCAGTGAGTGAGTGGGCGACTTCAGTGAGTGAGTGGACTAATTAAGTGAGTGAGTGGGCGACTTCAGTGAGTGAGTGGGCGACTTCAGTGAGTGAGTGGACTAATTAAGTGAGTGAGTGGGCGACTTCAGTGAGTGAGTGAGTGATCGGACGATGTGAGTGAGTGGGCGACTTCAGTGAGTGAATGGGCGACTTCAGTGAGTGAGTGGACTAATTTAGTGAGTGAGTGGGCGACTTCAGTGAGTGAGTGGACTAATTTAGTGAGTGAGTGGGCGACTTCAGTGAGTGAGTGGACGGCTTCAGTCAGTGGACGACTTCAGTGAGTGAGTGGGCGACTTCAGTGAGTGAGTGGACGACTCGAGTGAGTGAGCGGTCGACTCGATCGTGGGGGGGGGGGGGGCGGGTGAGTGAATCCAGGGCGCCGCTGACCCGCGCCCGTTGTCCAGGTGGATGATGAACGTCTCGTTGCCGAACTTCTCGAACGTCTCGTAGTGATGCCGGTCCATGTTGCCTGCAAAGTCACGGACGCGACCGCCCGCCGGTCAGAGACTGGCGGCCCCCGGCCTGGGCCACAGCGGAGGTCGCACGGCGGCGAATCGGGGGGGGGGGGGGGGGGGGGGGGGGGGGGGCACGCAGCGGCGCGTCGCGCGCGGACGCTCGGCTCGGCTCACCCATGAGGAAGTCGAACACCGTCATGTCCATGACGTCCAGGAGGCGCGTGCCGGAGTTGTACGGCGCCGTCTTCCGCACCTCGCTGCAGTAGTTGGGGTCGACCTCCCAGCTGGTACGGAGGGGTGGAGGTGGTGGAGGGGTGGGGGGGGGCAAGGAGAGGGGGGGGGGTCACGCGCAAAAAAAAAAGATAAAGGTGCCCGTCTAGGTTTCGCAGGGCGTCGGGGCAAAGGTCGCCGACGCGTCACACGAGGGGGGCGGTGGGGTGGACAACGCCACGCCCACCCGGCCGCCTTTGTCTCCCCGGAATATTTGCGCGCACCGCACCGCTAACGAGTGCTCCGTGTGGCCCGTAACGGACTGTTGGGGCAAGTGCTGTTAGCGAGCAGCACCTGTGAAGCCCGGCGCTGTGGCACACGATGGGGTGGGTGGCCGTGTGTGTACTGCGCGTCGAACTTCTTTCGCACCGTACGTAGCCAACCGTGCTAATCGGTGGTACGATGAGCGTGGTTGGCCGGCCGCCTTTGTCTCCCCAGCGGCGACGTTTAAACACCGCACCGGCTACTCGCACGAGGCCGAGTCGACGCAGGGGGAGGCCCCCGACCTGCTCAGATATGCGACACCGGCATCGACCACGTGCGGGTTTGTGGCGGTAGCGAGCACCACCGCCACCGCCACCACCACTGTTACCACCACCGCCACCACCACCACCACCATCGCCAACCACCACCACCGCCGATACCACCACCACCACTACCGCCGTTACCACCACCACCAACACCACCACCGCCACCACCGCCACCACCGCCACCACCACCGCCACCACCGCCAACCACCACCGCCACCACCGCCACCACCGCCACCACCACCACCGCCACCACCGCCACCGCCACCACCACCACCAACCACCACCGGCACCGCCTCCACCACCACCACCACCACCACCACCACCACCACCACCGCCTCGAACCCCGCGACCGGACTCGGGCGCTCACTTGGCCTTGCGCCGCTTGTGGTAGGAGCGGCGCCACGGGTTGCGCCAGGAGGTGCGCGGCGCAATGTCCGTGTCCGGCAGGAAGGCGGCGAGGGATCCCTCCAGCTGGTCGGGCTGCCCGCACAGCGCGTGCTCCGTCGTGCAGTAGTACGAGCAGTCGCCGTAGAAGCACACGTTGCTCGCTGCTCAAGCGCGCACACGCGGGCAGACGTTACGGAAGGATGGGCAGACTCACGGATGGATGGGTGGACAATCTAACGGATGGATGGGTGGACAAGCTAACGGATGGATGGGTGGACAAGCTAACGGATGGATGGGTGGACAGACTAACTGATAGATGGGTGAACAAGCTAACTCATGGATGGACGGACATGCTCGCGAATGGATGGATGGACAGCTTAACGGATGGATGATGGACATGCTGACAGCTGTGTGGGTGGACAGACGAGTGGACGGATGGACGAATGGATGGACGGATAAATGGACGGAGGGATGGGTGGACAAAGCAACGGACAAGACAGAAGCCGTGGAAAAATGGACAGACCAAAAAGCGGACAGATGGATTCGAAGATGGATGGACGAGTGGACGTACGGATGGTCGTACTGACGGACTCAGGGAGTGATGCACAATCCGAATGGGACAGATGTACAGATGTATGGACAAAGCAAGACACCAACAGATCGGCGGATGGGTGTGCGAACCAACGGATGGTCGGGCAGATGGAGCAAGCTACAGAGGGATGGACCAACACAACGGACGGACCTCCCCACCACCCCCTCCACCACCTCACCGGGCGAGATGAAGAACGTCTTGATGAGCTTGCTGTCGTTGGTGATGTCGCGTATCTCGCGCGTCATGTTCACGAGGCGCCCCACCACGGGGGGCACGCGGCGGAAGTCGAGCACTTGGTCCAGGTGGAAGGCGGCGATCTCCGCGTTGTGCCGCTCAAAGTCGGAGAAGTAGAAGAAATCTGGCGGCGTCTGCTGGTCCCTCCGTTGCCTGTGGGTAGAAGACGGAGCGGGAGCACTCGTACTCAAGCAGTGAGCTTTTTTTGTCATTCGTTATGCTGTGGCTAGGAGATGTTAACTACCTCGCCTGGTACGCAGGAGGTCGTGGGTTCGATCCCGACCCTGACGCCTGCTGCTGCTGTATATTTGGAGTTTGCGTCTCTCTCTCATCATCATCACTGTGGCTAGGAGATGTTAACTACCTCGCCTGGTACGCAGGAGGTCGTGGGTTCCATCCCGACCCTGACGCCTGCTGCTGTACAATTGGAGTCTGCGTGTCTCTTACTCTCCCCGTGGTGGCGTGGATTTTTCTCTCCACACTTAGAATCGACATCACGTTGACAGCATTTGGCTGCTATAAATTCCCACACGATAACCCACTTCTTTGAGCGGTCATTTGTGGCCAGGTCACTTCTGAAAAAGAGCTACGTAGCTCAGTGAGCCTTACCTGGTCAAATACCAATAAACTTTACGTTGTTTGAGTTTAGTTTCAGCTATATTGACATACTCAGGGTAGTCAAATTTCCGCGTGGGAAACTCGCTAGGCTGGTCCCAGCCAAAGATACAGCTAAAGGTGCATGCCCTGCAAGTGCTTCCTCACTCAGCTGCTGGCAGAAGGCCCTTTAGTAGAGGGAGCTCCGGAGGGCATTTTTGGCCTACTCTTCCACACTGCTGCTGATGCTGCTGCTGCTGCTGCTGCTTACACCTTCATTCAAGGCCAAGGTGCTGCCCCACATCTTTCCGAGAGGTGTGAGTACCCACGCTTTACCCCACCAATAAGCGACCGGACAATCGACAAACTGGGAGTGTACCCATTCATACCCCCACCCCCCATACCCCAGTCTGGTTCGAATGAGCCCTGGTGCAAGGCATTAAATGGGGACAACCCCTTCCCCATTCCCCGTCTTCTGGCCAAAAGTTGATGGAACGTTGAGCCAACGTCGAGGCAACGTTGGTCCGACGGTTTCCGGCCACACGCCAACGTTTTTTTTTTATTATAAACGTCGGCGTGACGCTTGCTGGGGTGGCTACTATAGTGGAGCCCGGCGTGACGCGTGCTGGGGTGGCTCCTCTAGCGGAGCCCGGCGTGTCGCGTGCTGGGGTGGCTACTATAGTGGAGCCCGGCGTGACGCTTGCTGGGGTGGCTACTATAGTGGAGCCCGGCACGACGCGTGCTGGCACCTACTTCATGGGCTTGAAGAGCGCCTGGCCGTAGTTCTTGAAGGTCATGATGAGCTTGAGCTGCGTGCCGCCCGACTTCATGACTGAATCGGGAAGTGCGAGGGGGGGGGTAGAGGAAGGGGGGGGGGTGGTGAAGGGGTCGGGGAAGGGTGGCACACAGAACGGACGGCAGTGGGGTCACGCGGTGTGCGTGCGGACCGACCGGATGGCGCGGCGTTTCAAGTGTCAACGGTGCAACCGCGTGCGCTGTTGTTCATCGGTGGGCGGCGGTGGTGGTGGCCGGCGGTGGTGGTTGTGGCCGGCGGTGGTGGTGGTGGCCAGCGGGGAGCACGGGTGGGTGGGTGGTGCCTCTGGCAGTCATCTCAGTCAGTCAACCCACGGCACCTGCCTCTATCCCGTGACCTCTAACCCGTGACCTCAGTCCCGTGACCTCCTGCCAGCAGCGAGCCGTCGGCAACTTCGCGCGACGGCCTCGAGGGGCACCTAGCTTGGTACGAGCGCCATGGTGACGTCACCATGTACCAGTGGCCCAAACCAGGCTACTGTTAATATTGTATTTAAAGCATCATGAGCACCAACTGAACGCTGCGAGGAAAATGTTTGCAATTAAAATGTTTTAAATGATAATAATCAGGATTTCAATCCAAAATGTTGTGGGGGTCTCTAAGCCAGATCTACACGTGTGTAGTAGTGGTGTGTATTAGTAGCTGTGTAGTAGTGGTGTTTATTAGTAGCTGTGTAGTAGTGAGTGTGTATTAGTAGCTGTGTAGTAGTGAGTGTGTATTAGTAGCTGTGTAGTAGTGAGTGTGTATTAGTAGCTGTGTAGTAGTGAGTGTGTATTAGTAGCTGTGTGGTAGTGAGTGTGTATTAGTAGCTGTGTCGTAGTGAGTGTGTATTAGTAGCTGTGTAGTAGTGAGTGTGTATTAGTAGCTGTGTAGTAGTGAGTGTGTATTAGTAGCTGTGTAGTAGTGAGTGTGTATTAGTAGCTGTGTAGTAGTGAGTGTGTATTAGTAGCTGTGTAGTAGTGAGTGTGTATTAGTAGCTGTGTAGTAGTGAGTGTGTATTAGTAGCTGTGTAGTAGTGAGTGTGTATTAGTAGCTGTGTCGTAGTGAGTGTGTATTAGTAGCTGTGTAGTAGTGAGTGTGTATTAGTAGCTGTGTAGTAGTGAGTGTGTATTAGTAGCTGTGTCGTAGTGAGTGTGTATTAGTAGCTGTGTCGTAGTGGTGTGTATTAGTAGCTGTGTCGTAGTGAGTGTGTATTAGTAGCTGTGTAGTAGTGAGTGTGTATTAGTAGCTGTGTCGTAGTGAGTGTGTATTAGTAGCTGTGTAGTAGTGAGTGTGTATTAGTAGCTGTGTAGTAGTGAGTGTGTATTAGTAGCTGTGTCGTAGTGAGTGTGTATTAGTAGCTGTGTAGTAGTGGTGCGTATTAGTAGCTGTGTAGTAGTGAGTGTGTATTAGTAGCTGTGTCGTAGTGAGTGTGTATTAGTAGCTGTGTAGTAGTGAGTGTGTATTAGTAGCTGTGTCGTAGTGAGTGTGTATTAGTAGCTGTGTCGTAGTGAGTGTGTATTAGTAGCTGTGTAGTAGTGAGTGTGTATTAGTAGCTGTGTAGTAGTGAGTGTGTATTAGTAGCTGTGTAGTAGTGAGTGTGTATTAGTAGCTGTGTAGTAGTGAGTGTGTATTAGTAGCTGTGTAGTAGTGAGTGTGTATTAGTAGCTGTGTAGTAGTGAGTGTGTATTAGTAGCTGTGTCGTAGTGAGTGTGTATTAGTAGCTGTGTAGTAGTGAGTGTGTATTAGTAGCTGTGTCGTAGTGAGTGTGTATTAGTAGCTGTGTAGTAGTGAGTGTGTATTAGTAGCTGTGTCGTAGTGAGTGTGTATTAGTAGCTGTGTAGTAGTGGGTGTGTATTAGTAGCTGTGTCGTAGTGAGTGTGTATTAGTAGCTGTGTCGTAGTGAGTGTGTATTAGTAGCTGTGTAGTAGTGAGTGTGTATTAGTAGCTGTGTAGTAGTGAGTGTGTATTAGTAGCTGTGTCGTAGTGAGTGTGTATTAGTAGCTGTGTAGTAGTGAGTGTGTATTAGTAGCTGTGTAGTAGTGAGTGTGTATTAGTAGCTGTGTCGTAGTGAGTGTGTATTAGTAGCTGTGTCGTAGTGAGTGTGTATTAGTAGCTGTGTAGTAGTGAGTGTGCATTAGTAGCTGTGTAGTAGTGAGTGTGTATTAGTAGCTGTGTAGTAGTGAGTGTGTATTAGTAGCTGTGTCGTAGTGAGTGTGTATTAGTAGCTGTGTAGTAGTGAGTGTGTATTAGTAGCTGTGTCGTAGTGAGTGTGTATTAGTAGCTGTGTCGTAGTGGTGTGTATTAGTAGCTGTGTCGTAGTGGTGTGTATTAGTAGCTGTGTAGTAGTGAGTGTGTATTAGTAGCTGTGTAGTAGTGAGTGTGTATTAGTAGCTGTGTCGTAGTGAGTGTGTATTAGTAGCTGTGTGGCAGTGGGTGTATAGTCGTGGAGCGGTCGTGTAGCGGTTAGCGCGCTGCACTACGAACCTGGTGTCCCGGGTTCGACTCCCGCTCACGGCCAACTAACACCAAGTGACGAATATCAAAACCGGTTCTGGGCCTCCCTATGTCGACTCAGCCTCAAATGAGTACCTGGTGCGGTGTGTAAACATTGCCACCGGGGTGACAAAGGCGGCCAGGCGTGGTGCTGGCCACCACCCAAACCCCCTTGTGTGCCGTGCCGGCCTTCATTAGGTGTTCGCTAACAGCACTTGCCCAAACAGTCTGTCGCAGGCTATATGGGGGATCTTTGTGTATAGTCGTGGACGCCCGGGGACCCTGATTGATCCGTGCGCTGTGAGTGACGCTCACTCCCCACGTGGTCTGTCCCCGCTGTCTCCACTCGGGGGCAGTGCAGCACAGAGCGTGGTCGATGTCGCCACGGGCTTGTTGACCCGGGAGCGTCTCCCACTATTAAGACTACATCTTTTGTTTTGTTTTACCAGGTAAGGCCCAACTTGAGCTGGAGCCACCTGGCGACAAATCATCAGCTCAAGGAAGTTGGCTTTTTTTAAATGTGGAAATGTATGGCAGCCAAATCTTCTAAACGCATGTTTTCTGAATGTGAAGGGAAAAGCCGGAAGATAATCCACGCGACCACGGGGAGAGAAAGAGACATACAAACCCGAAATATATAGAAGGCGTCAGGGTCGGGATCGAACCCACGACCTCCTGTATACCAGGCGAGGTAGTTAACATCTCGCCACCGTTGCGTTGAGTCTCGAGACTTGTTTTTATTTTATTCAGGAGGGTCCTGCCAGGTTTTCGCAGTAATGGGACGATGTTGCTACTGCATGTGTGCGAGTGATGCCAGTTACAGTGGCTAGGAGACGTTAACTACCTCGCCTGGTATACAGGAGGTCGTGGGTGCTGTATATTTGGAGTTTGCGTGTCTCTGTCTCCCCGTGGTAGCATAAATTTGTCGATGGGTCCTCCGGTTTTTTGCCTCCACATTTGGAAACGTGCGTTCAGAGTATTTGGTTGCTAAAAAAGAAATCCACATAAGCCTCTTCTCTTTGAGCTATCATTTGTGGCCAGGTCGCTTCTGAAAAAAAAGAGCCGTATAACTCAGTGGTCCTTACCTGGTAACATACAAAAAAAACGACGTTTCTACTGTTTGAGTTTAGTTGCAGGTATATCGACGTCCTCAGGCGAGTCAAAGTCCACGTGGGAAACTCGCTAGGCTGGTCCCGGCCAAAGATACAGCTAAAAGGTGCATGCCCTGCAATTGCTTTCTCACTCAGCTGCTGCCAGAAGGGGCCTTCAGTAGAGGGAGGTCTGGAGGGAATTTTTGGCCTGCTCTTCTACACTGCTGCTGATGCTCTTGCTGCTGCTGCTGCTTTTATTCAAGCTGGGGGAGGAACCCAGGCGGGAAACTCCACCGAGAACACCAGGGAGAACATACAACCTCCACAGACAGAGAGAGCGAGAGGTGCCCGAGTTGGGAATTGAACCTAGGCTCCCATTTCTAACCGGCACGCCTCTAGGCAGCGGTCTCCTCGCCACAGCAGCGTGCTGCTTGGTCACACAGCTCGTTCTGTCTCCCGTGGTCGACGCCTTTAAACTCAATCATCCACCGGTCTGTTTTCATCCAGAACATTGTTTAATGTGATTATTGGGGGGACGGGCGGGGGGAGAGCAGAACCTGGCCGAGGATTTAAATCGAATTGGGCATCGTCACTCCTCCATCCCTCCCTCCTGTCCAATTCCCCCTCCCCCCTCCCCCGTCTCCAATTTCCCCTACCCCTCCCCCCTCTCGCTTCCCAGACCCGTGGGGGCCCTGGTGCAGTTGTACTGCCTACACACTCGATAGCTACCCCCACTGGAATATATACAGTCTATATAACCAGTCTATATATATATACTGCATTGCATATGCGCTACAGTTTTCATTGCTGCCAGGTCTCGTCATCATCGTCATTACACTGGTCAACACGCTTTTTCTGGCATAAGGTATTCCAACGGTTTTAATGTATTTTTTGGGGTGCTGATTCCAAATCTGGCATCAGTTTTTGTCTATCACATCAGGTTTTTGAGATATCAAATATTGCATTTTCAATAAAAACTTTGGAAGAAAAATATTAAATAAATGTGGATATCTACATAAAATGATATTATAAACACATTATCCTAAAATACAGCACCATATTTTAACACTAAAGCAGTCACTGACTCGCAACAACTTGCAATCATAAGTGACAGAGTTAATTTCGGGTAAAATCAATGAAAATGGGGTATGCCAATAGCATAAAAATGGATGTGATAGAGCAAATCTGAGATCAGATTTGGAATCAGCACCCTGAAATTAGTCTAAAACAGCTGCAAAAGTCCAGGCCAGAAAAAAATGTTTGTTTTTTGTTGACCAGTGTTATCATCAGCAGCCATGGTCACTCCACTGCTGGATGAAGGGCCTGCCCCAATCCGTCGACCCGCCACTCCTCGCGGTGCTGCCACGTTGTAACCCATCCACCCGATCCGCGAGCTGATTTCACCGCTCCGTCTCCCCGGTGGGGACGGCCTGACCACGAAACCATCGCCGGTGTAATGGCAACGACGTGACCACGGCGACTAAATCGCCATTCGCTTGACCACTGCCACAAGTTTCATAACATTGAAGGCGATCTCATGCTCCAACACGGATTGCGGCACCGGTGGTGGGAATTCCACATTCCTATGGCCGGGGGCTGGTCTACCCATTAGGAACAAACCGCCGTTGACTTCCACACAAAGTTGGGGCTCATGTTATCGGCTCCCAACCAGGGAGTTGAACTCGCACCCCGAGTTCAACTGAACCGCCACCACCACCACCACCAACAACAACAACGGCAGCAGAAGCAGCAACGTTAGTGTAAAGCATAGCAACACGTGCGGCGTGGCGCGGGTGTAACGTGACACGGTGTGATGTGTGGTACGGAGTGATGTGTGGTACGGTGTGGCGTGATCGCAAGGACGTGGTGTGACTGACCAGAGCAGTAGGGTGGTTTGGAGTCGGTTGATGTGACGTGGCACGGCATGATGTGGCAATTTTGGCGTGGCATCGCGTGGCATGGTGTGGTGTGACACGGTATGGGGTGGTGTGGTGTGACACGGTATGGGGTGGTGTGGTGTGACACGGCATGGCGTGGTGTGGCGTGGCGTGGCGTGGTGTGGCGTGGTGTGACACGGCATGGCGTGGTGTGGTATGACACGGCATGGCATGGTGTGACACGGCATGGCGTGGTGTGGCGTGGTGTGACACGGCATGGTGTGGCGTGGCGTGGCGATGCGTGACATGACACGGCGTGACGTGCGTCGCCATGGCGTGGCGTCACGCTGACGTGGCGTGGTGTGTGCAGAATGTAGGAGAGGAAAATGCCCGCGTACCCACACTTACGATCTTCTGGCTCAGCAGGTCGCCCAGGAGGGCGGCCACCACTGGCGCCCGGCGCCCGTACATGGCCCGCCGCGTGATCCCCACGTGGAACCGCAGCCAGTTGGGGTACGTGTCGTACGGGCTGCGGCTCGCCGCGGCATGCGGGCCGGGGATTGGCTCGGCCGCAGGGTCACTCGTCCTGCGGGGGAGGGGGGGGAACATCCATCATCATCATCATTGCCATCATCATCATCGCCATCATTGCCATCATCATCATTGCCATCATTGCCATCATCATCATCATTGCCATCATCATCATCATTGCATCATCATCATCATCATCATCATTGTCATCATCATTGCCATCATCATCAGAGTCGTTCGTGTTGTAGCCCTAAGCGGCTTCCACCAGTGTCCACAGCTCCCATCACCGGCGCCGTCGTCACCACGCGGCGGCGGTGGCTACGCCGCTTCACGTGGCCTCCTGGCAATCATCGAAAGCTGCCGTGGAGGCAGCGGCGGGAGGGTCAGGGGATCACCGCACTCCACATTTATTATTCTTCTTATTCTTTCGTACGGCTGCTGATGTAGATGGAGAGCAACAACTGCAATTTCACATTCAGGTTGTCAAGAGCGTTGTGCCCCCCCCCTCTCTCTCGCGCGCGGGGTGGGGGGCGCTCCGGTTTCCTCCCGCGTGGTATAAACGCTCAGAAATGATGAGCCGAAAATATATACTTTTTAAAACCCAAATGTGACAAGGACCCTCGCCAATAATTGCCTTATTACGACTCAGTGTGGCTCTCCTGGATTTCTAGAAAATATAAAAACTCATCACCGAAACTCCTCCACGACCAAAGATAAAGATCCCCCGTATGGCGTTAACAGACTTGTTGGGGCAAGTGCCGTCAGGAAGTAAACACCCACGAAGGCCGGCACGGTACACGAGAGAGTCGGTGGCCAGCACCACGATCTACGACCTCCACCACGCATGGCCATCATCGTTATCATAATTGGTTATTTACCCTTCTATCTGGCAACAAAACTGACACCTTTTTTTACAAGGAGTCATGTTTGCATAGACCACAATACCTGCAGCCATAATGCAAACAAATAACATAACTCTGATAATATATGCACTGTCCTTGAAGTTGACTGGTCCAGGACAGTGCATATATTATCAGAGATATGTTATTTGTTTGCATTATGGCTGCAGGTATTGTGGTCTATGCAAACATGACTCCTTGTAAAAAAAGGTGTCAGTTTTGTTGCCAGATAGAAGGGTAAAAAAACAATTATCATATTTTTTACTGGCAAATGAGGTTCCAATGGTGTAAATCATCGTTATCGTCGCGCCCTTCATACCAAAGCACGCTACCACCACCGCCACCCACTTTTGAAAAGGGGCACCCCCAGTAGCAGCTATCCCTGTACGGCGGCACAAAGACGACCCCGGGCACCTGGCCTACGAAACGCGCCTCGCCGCCCCAACTCAGCTCCGTCTCAGAAGGCAAATCAAGCTTGATCCTGGATAGTGAACGCACGCGGTTTGCTCGCTCCGTTTTCACTCTCGCTTCGTCGACTTTGTTTTAGATTTCGTTGCCGTTTGGAATGTTGATGTCGCCCAGGCGAATCTTGCAAGACGAGACTCCATCCCGTTCAGGCGGAATCAACAGGAGAATATTTGTGCGTGTGGTGTGTGCGTGTGTATATACGTGTGGTGTGTGCGTGTGGTGTGTGTGTGATGTGTGTGTGTGATGTGTGTGGTGTGTGTGATGTGTGTGTGGTGTGTGTGTGTGTGTGTATATAGGTGAGGTGTGTGTGTGAGGTGTGTGTGTTGTGTGCGTGTGTTGTGTGCGTGTATATACATGTGTTGTGTGTGTGGTGTGTGTTGTGTGTTGTGTGTGTATATATACGTGTGGTGTGTGTGTGTGGTGTGTTGTGTGCTGTGTGTGTATATTCGTGTGGTGTGTATATACGTGTGTTGTGTGTGTGTGTATTCGTGTGGTGTGTGTGCGTGTGGTGTCTGCGTGTGTATATGCGTGTGTTGTGTGTGCGTGTGTCTGTATATACGTGTGGTGTGTGTGTGTGGTGTGTACGTGTGGTGTCTGCGTGTGTATATACGTGTGTCTGTTGTGTGCGTGTGTGTATATACGTGTGGTGTGTGCGTGTGTTGTGTGTGTGTGCATATACGTGTGTTGTGTGCGCGTGTTGTGTTCGTGTGTTTTCTTTTCAATTAGCAAAGTCCAGTCAGTACCTTGGAGAGCGGCATTTGCTCCCAACGTTTGCGCCCGGCAGGACCCCCCCCCCGCCCCCCGCGAGCCGGGTGTGTGAACGCGTCAGCCAGTGTGGCAAGTGCTCTTATTATGTACGCAGCGGCTTCATTTCAGCCGGAGCCGCCCGAGACTGATCTCCGGAAAACACGTGTATATGTGCCCGGGGGAAAGGGGGGACTGGCGGGGGGGGGACGGTAGGCGCTGGCTGTAATGACTATTACGTTTCTAATCGTTTTGTTGTCATCAGTGATAATGTTTCTCACGCTGCTGGTTGCCAAGTACCTAATCCTAACATCGAAGACAAAGCACTGTTCGCTAACACCTACGAAGGCCGACACGGCACACGAGGTGGGGTGACCATTCCTTGGCCGCCCGCCTTTATCTCCACAGTGCTGATGGGGGGGGGGTTAAAAAAAATATTTTTTTGTCCACACCGTACCAGGTACTCATTTAAGGTCGAGTCGACCTCGAGGGAGGCCGTGGGAACGGCTCAGATATTCCTCACCGATGTTGTGCTGCGAGAGCTGACGGACTCGAAGCCGCGTCGCCGGGTTTGAAAAGCCAACGAAGCTAACCACTGCGCCACCGCTCCCCGCAAATTGCATTGTACAGTACTCGCGCAAGCTCGCAACGTTGCTCTGGGACACGCACAGCACACTGTACATGCATGCATGCATAACATCGCAAGACAATGCAGTGGGGTGCATCCTCTTCGTTTAACAAAGACAAAGATCCCCCCTTTAGCCTGTAACAGACTATTGTGGCAAGTGCTGTTAGCGAGCACCTATGAAGGCCAGAACGGAACACGAGGGGGTGGGTGGGTGGCCAGCACCACGCCCGGCCGCCTTTGTCTCCCCAGTGGCGATGTTTACACACCGCACCAGGTACTCATTTGAGGCCGAGTCGACCTAGGGGAGGCCCAGGATCGGTTCAGATAATCGCTGTCACCGGTGTTGGCGGTGAGCGGGAATCGAACTCGGGTCGCCGGGCTCGTAGCGCAGCGCGCTAACCACTGCACCACCGCTCCCCACATACATTTGAATATACACACACACGTGTAGATACAGTATCCCTTAAACAAATTTGCAGTGTGAAGTTATAGGATTATGATTGTGGGCTATGTTGGCGCTGATGACAATTCCAGTGGCTGGCTATGTTTGCAGTGGTGCAAGTGCTGACGATGACAATTCTATTTGTAGTGGATTGTGATGGTGTAATGATGAAATTTCGGTGCTTTTCCCTCCTGCTGATGACGGTTGCAATAGCAGCAGCTGCTGCTGCTGCTGATGATGGTGGTGGTGCAATTATGGTTATGACGATGATGTTGGTGGCGGTGGCGGTGATGATGATTGCGATAATTGTATAATGATGGCGATTGCGCGAGGCGGATGACGATTGCGGCATCTTTCACGAGCTGATAATCACATTAGTACCGTCATGACTGTGTTCACAGTTGATGTGGGGGGAGGGGAGGAGGGAGTGGAGTGGGGCTGTCATCGTCATACATCATCCACACTCACCACCCATCGCTGTCCAGGCGTTTACTCTTCGGATTAAATTTGGCTCCTGGCTCGACGATGAAGAGAAGATCTTCCTTGGATGGCGTCGGAACGGTCACCGTGTAGAGAGGGTGAGCGAAGAGCGCGTCTAGAGACGACCACGCAGAGTCCTCCACCATCACCACCTCCGCATCATCACCACCACCATTATCCCTCGACCTCTTCTTAACCCCTTGCATGCCGCCTGCCGGAACGCCATCAACGCCCGCAATCCTCTTCCGGCCACGAGATGACTCGTCGCCACCGTGGTCAGCCGCCGGCGGTGCCTGCCGCAGCAGCTGTTGTTGTTGGTGGTGTTGTTGTTGGTGGTGTTGTTGTTGGTGGTGGTAGCTGCTGTTCGATGACCCACCACCACCACCACCGACCACGCCGCTGCTGACGTCCTGTAGAATTCTCAAAGCCGCCTTGCCCCCGTCGTTGGCGGCGTTGTGCCGTGAGCGCCGCGCCACGTCGCTCGCCGAGCCACAACCGCATTCGTCCGCGCGCATCACTCGCCTCTCGAGCTCGGGCAGGAGGTCGAGCACGATGTGCAGGCAACAGGCGAGCACCAGCACGGCCACGAGCAGCAGCTTGAACTTGCGTTTCATCATGTTGGTTGCCGTCCTTGGTGTCACTACTACCGGTGGTGCTAATGATGATGGTGATGGTGGTGGTGGCTCTTACACCCTTTCCTTTCGCCGTGTGATCTGGCCAGCTATCTATAGCCAGATATCTACCGAGGCTACAGTCACGCCAAAGGCACTGCTGCGATATCCCTTGCCTCCCCCCCGTTCTTCTATTCCGCGACAGCTGTAGCGGCCGATATGATTTTATAATGTTTTATTTTTTTATTATTTTAATATTTCCCTTCTACGTGACTTTACCGAAAGAACCAAGAAGATGAATCCCTGCAGTCACGAAAGCTTTAAATCGAAATGATTTGATGACTTATATCTCTGGCCTCTCGCCCGAAACGTCGCCGATTATATATATTTATACCAGCCTCACCCTCCTCTCTCCTCCTTTTAAGAGGTAGTGCTATCGACAAACGCGTTGTGTTTCATTTGGTGTCGTGTGTGATCGAACACCGCGGCCAATGATAGCAGTCGCATAACCAAACAATGATTACAATTATACAATAATAATAATGGTCATCGGACCCGATAGGAATTGTTCCCGTACAAGGGAAAAAAAACACGTGAAAACCGAATGCTACCGGACAGTGACACACAATAGTAGCAATTATTATCGTGTGAAGGCAGTTCCTTCCCTATACTAACTAATGCATTAATAATAATAATTGTTATCATACAAACGGCGACAATGAAGAGGCATTGTTCGAGAAGGGCCCCACTGTTGTACAAATCGTTACGAGCGTAGCGGCAGCGTTAATGATAAACAATCGTCCAATAACACGCATACAAGCGGCGATGTATTTTTGTTAGACGGCAGAACGAAAGCGAATCATACGCTCGTGTCGCCGAATGACACCGGCACGAAGAGGCGACCACCGCTCGCTGCCTCGGATGCCGATTGTGAAAGCCTCCGCCGCCGCCTCCGCTGATGATACAAATAATTGTATTCTCTACTCACTCTCATCGGATCTCTCACTGCTGCTATACATCCCCGAAACCCATAGCACGCTCTCCCACCTGCTCCTTCCTCCCTCTCTTCCTCCTCCTTGCGTCGTCCCACCGACCTAACCAGCCAAGCGGCGGCCAGCCAACACCGCTCGGCGACCTTAGTCAATTCTCATCGCGTCTCCCTCCTTCCGTCTACCGGCAGCTGCGCTGGTCGCTGTGCTCGCGGTGGCAAATGCTGCTGCTGCTGATGCTGCTGCTCCTCTTATACCGGAGATCTTCCATCGAGCGACGATGAGCCTTGGGCTCCTGATTAAAACGTTACCCACTAACACCCCCCACCCCCTTGGCTCGGAAGCGGTGACCCGCTTCTGAATCGCAGAGACGCGCGCGTGTGCGTGTGTGTGAGAGAGAGAGAGCATGCGCGTGTGTGCGTGTGTGTGTGAGAGAGAGAGAGCATGCGCGCGTGTGTGTGTGAGAGAGGGAGAGAGAGCACGTGTGTGTGTGTGAGAGCGAGAGAGAAAGAGAGAATGCGCGTGTGCGTGCGTGCGCGCGTGTGCCGAAGCTGGCAGAGTGATGCGCGGTGTGGATGGTGGAGGCGGGAGAGAGTTCGGGGGAGAGGAGGAAGAGGAGGAGAGAGCTGATGGAATGGATGCACGCGGTGCGTGCGCTCTGAAGGGGGCGATAGATTCGTGTGCTGCTGCTGCCGCTGCTGTTGGTTCTCAATGATGATGATTGATGATGATGATGTAATTACAATGGTGATTGAGGGTGTCATTACAATGGTGACGGTGGTGGTGTCATCACAGTGCTGGTGTCGTTACAACAGTGACAACAGAGCTACAATAGAGTGATGATGGTGATGATGATGATCATGCCGATGATGCTTGTGATGCTGGCGATGATGAAGATGATTCAACAGTCGCGGTGTTGTTACGACTGTATGCGATGATGCTGGTTACGATAATGATCACGAAGATGCCATTGCAATCACGGTGTTGTAACAAGAGTAGATGACGATTGTGACGACGATCTTATTGGAATCGGCTGTCCGACAAACACCATCCCATCAGCTGTGTGTGTGTGTGTGAGACGTATTCCGCTACAAATCCGGCAAAAACCGAGTTCGATTCCCGCCCACGCTAAAAACCAACGCAGGTGACGAGGGAGCATCTGAATCCGATCCTGGACCTCCCCTAGGTTGACTAAGCCTTAAAAAAAATATTTGTTTTGGTGTTGCACGAATCAAACATCAGCACTGGGGAGACAAAGGCGGCCGGGCGTGATACCGACAACCCTCGCCATACCTCCGCCCCCCTATCTCGTGCGCCGTGCAGGCCTTCATTGGTGCCACTCACTCACAGCACTTGCCCCAACAGCATGTGCAAGGCTACACGGGGGGGGGGGGGGGGGTCTTTGTCTTGTATTACCAAGACACACACACACAACACACACGTGTATTGTGTGTGTTGTGTGTGTGTGTTGTGTGTGTTGTGTGTGTTGTGTGTATTGTGTGTGTTGTGTGTGTTTCTATTATCAAGGCAACGCAACGAATGTGCCACGTGGCAGCTATGGGCTAGGAATAACTCCCCCCCCATCTGATGACGATGTTACGCCGTCGCTTGTTGGTGCTGCGTCAGCGGTGGCACACAACAACAACAGCAACAACTAACACCGTGGCCTTGACGTTTCGAGCAATGGGCCTGCCAGAGAGACAGATTGCGGCGGGGGGAGGGGAGGGGAGGGCCGTCCCCATTCACGAATGTGAGTAATATCATGACAAGAATTTACATTTCGAGAACGCCTTTCTGTAGAGCACATCACGTAAATAGAAAACGCCACAACAACACAAACAATAGCTGCGTCTTAAGTCGTGAATTCAATTAAGCGATGGGGTGGGGGTGGCAGGGGGGGAGTCAGCAGAGCGAACGTCCAGTGGACGTGAATTCAACATCCTGGGGGGAGGTGGGGGGCAAATGAGACAATGCCCCAGCGGTCACCCATCGTCATCGTCGTCGTCATCATGATCATTGTCATCATCAACATCATAATCATCGTCGTTATCATCATCGTCGTCGCTGTCGTCATCATCGTCATAATCATTATCATCGTCGTCATCACCATCATCATAATCATCATTATCATCATCGACGTCATCATGGTCGTCATCGTCATCATTATCATAATCATCACCATCATCGCCATCATCATTATCATCATCGACGTCGTCATCATCTTCATCATCACCATCGTCATTATCATCATCGACGTCGTCATCATCGTCGTCGTTGTCGCCGTACGGACACGTGACCTGAGGCCACACCCTGACGAGCCCACTCCTCCAGCTGGGACACGCGGTACGACGCAGCAGGAGCAGCAGGAGGAGTAGGGGGGGTTCTGTGTCCACGAGGGAGCAGCATCATCGTTGAGTCGGCCTTGTTACCAGGGTGGTCCAGATGTCTTATGACCCCCCCCCCAAATTAATTGGCCCTGAACATTACAAAACAAATGTGGTGACATTGCATTACACACCCATTGGGCATATACAAGAACTATTAAGTTGTAGTGAATTAAAACTATTAAACTAAATTACGTTTTTGTTTTCGCTCTTTTTCAGAAGCGACCTGGCCGCAAATGATAGCTCAACGAAGTGGCATCATCATCATCATGTGAACATTGAGAGCCGCCAGCCACTCTGAACGCGTGATGTTGATTCTGAATGTGGGAGGGAAAAACCGGAGGACCCGGAGAAAAATTCCGGGAGAGAGAGAGAGACACGCAGACTCCAAATATACAGCAGCAGCAGGCGTCAGGGTCGGGCTCGAAGCCACGACCTCCTGCATACCAAGCAAGGTAGTTAGCATCTCGTAGCCACCGTGATGATGATGAGAGAGAGACACGCAAACTGCAAATATACAGCAGCAGGCGTCAGGGTCGGGATCGAACCCACGACCTCCTGTATACCAGGCGAGATAGTTAACATCTCTACGGGGAGAGAGAGAGACACGCAAACTCCAAATATACAGCAGCAGCAGGCGTCAGGGTCGGGCTCGAAGCCACGACCTCCTGTATACCAGGCGAGGTAGTTAACATCTCCTAGTCGTCGCGGTGACGTCCCTACAGCGATTGTACCAGGCTAGGTTGCACCCATCACGTGAAGCGTGGAAAGCTCGCTACTGGCAGGAGGTATTGCGGGGTTTGACTGACAAGGATGTGACTGGCAGATCCTCCAAGCCACGGTGGCGCCCGATATGGTGGGGGGGGGGAGGGTGTCACAAGATATCTGGACCATCCTGTAGGTGAGTCAGGAGGAGAGATTTTTAACTCTGCTCGAACCCGGACCCGGTAGGCAACGGAGAGATGCCCGCCTCGGGGGTTGAATCGCTGAGTAAAGAGGCGTGTGCGTGAGAATCCTCCCGGCAGCCGCGTATCATTCGCGTGATGTTGAACTAAAGAAATGAGTTTCCAATCTTAGATGATTTAAAAGAGCATAGGCTCAGTGGCTCCCTAATATCGGGAGAAGGAAGAGCGTTCCAGACGGTCGCAGAAGCACCGCGTTTGAAAGCGCGCACTGCGGTAACCACCGCCTTCATTCGATGTTATATTTTTTAATCGATGTTATATGCGCTTAAGATCAACGGAAGGGGATATCGATCATTTGATTGTATCGGCTGCGAGACAGCACACCAGGATACCAGCAACCCCAGAGTGGAGCTTGCAATCACCTCTATAAATAAATACCCCAATCTGTATGTCTTTTAGGGCACAGGCAATCTGAAAATTCTAAATTTTCATTGTAAGGCCCCCAAATCTCGATTTTAAGTGCCCCATATGCATGTTTGCGTGTCATTCAGAAAGCGTTAAAAATATAACTTTGGGATTTTTTTCGTTCGATAGAGCGTTAGACGGAAAATACATTTGAAGCGAGAACCAGTGTACTTCAAGCGGGTTTTGAACGAAAAAATACGCATTTAATGATGTTCAAATCTGAATAATTCGACAACGGTAAAAGATAAGAGAGCTTCCCCTCGTAGAATATTAAGTTGATTAATTTTTGTTCTTTCTCCTTAAAAAAATGAATCTTTAAATTAAGCGGTTTCCGATGGGTGCGTCTTTAAACGTAAGAAGTTGAATCGAGGCGTCAACAATTTACGTTTTTTTTTGCCGAAAATTTTCTTTTTTTGGATTGGTTGTCAGTGTTTGATCGCAGACACAAATTGTACCAAAAAAAAATCAGATCAGTTTCATTATTATTTTTATTGAAAACTTTCGCCTGGCGGAGACAGCCTGAATGAACGAGTTTGTAATCACCCTGAAGGCGATGCCCTAGTCTCCGGATATTAAGGCGCACTCGATTTTCCGGCCGTGTTTCCAGCAAATAGTGGGGAGTGTGCACGCGTGGCCAGGTTTAGTTTGTACAGCGACATCGACACCGGGCACAGGTCTGGGAGTGGAGGATTACTAACCCTGGAGGCTCTCACAATCCGCAGAATACGGTAAGGGGCCGTCCATAAATGACGTCACGCGATTTTGGAGGATTTTTTTACCCCCCCCCCCCTCCATCGTCACACGGCGTTACAAAAAGTCAGACCCCCCTCAAATGACGTCACAAAACTCTGCCCCCCCAAAAAAATAAAACATGCTTCAAATCGCTTTAAACTATTGTCATTGTAGTGCGTATTTAATGTGTTGTAGGAGGAAACATTTATGAAAAAGTCTATTTAATTAAGTAGAACGTGTTGTCTATATTTATTTAAAGTTGCGCATTTTGATGTGACGTCACATTTCTAAACCCCCCCCCCCCTCGTCACAAATGTCTGACCCCCCCCCCCAGGTGCGTGACGCCATTTATGGACGGCCCCTAATACAATGTTGCATAACAATAATAGTATCATGTACAGCCCCTGTTGTCTGTATGGTTCAGGTGGTTATCATCATGGGGGGAAGTGGGGGGGGGGTGTTTGACCATACTTCACCGGGCTGATCACTGCTCGCTGCTGATGTTGGGAATGTAACCCAGGACTGGTTTATACCGGTAGGAACCACCTGGTTCCACCAGCCCATAGGGGATTATTGGGTCCGTCCGTCCGTCGTGCATCCAAAAATGGGAGGGGTGGGGCTGGGTGGAGAGGGGAGGGTGGGGAGGGGCTGGGTGGGGAGGGGAGGGAGGGGCTGGGTGGGGAGGGTGGGGCTGTGTGGGGGGAGGGGTGGGGCTGGGTGGGGAGGGGCTGGTCACCCCGTGGTGCCCTTATAAAACTCAACGTTTAACCTACTCACGACGGCTTGTGCCCGCCCTCACAGTCGGCCATATTTGCGGAATACACCACGCCGCCGTTGACCCTGGCCATTGACCGAGCAACCCAACGTTCCTACCAGCTCCCTCCGCAGGAATGTGTTGATTAGCCACTGATTCACCATTTGGCCGCGGCCGGGAATCGAACTCAAGTTACTGGGTTCATAACGTAGAGCCCCCCCTCCCCTCCCTCAAGCCCCCTCCTCGCCCCCATCGCCCCTACTCGATACCACCCATACACGTGCACACAAAGACAAAGAATCCCCCCCCCCGTATAGCCTTCACAGGCCGTTGGGGCAAGTGCTGTGAGCGAGTGAACGCCAACTCGGCACACGACGGGGTTGTTTGGCCAGCACCACGCCCGGCCGCCTTTGTCTCCCCAATGCTGATGTTTACTGCACGCCGCATCAGAGGTATAGTATCCCTTTTAGGCTGTAATTACCTGCACACACACACAGGTGTACACACATAACCAAATACATAAAGACAAACGTGACGACGATATAAAGCTCCCCCGTGTAGCGCACACAGGCTATAGTTAGCGAGCACCTATTAATGTGGGCACAGGCCACAAGGATGTGTTGCAGCCGGGCATCACCTTGCCCAGCCGCCTTTGTCTCCCCAGTGCAGATGTCTGCACGTCAAACGAACGCAGCGCGCTAGCCACTACACCCACCACTCCCCAACAACATTGATGCTCGCTGACAGCACTTACCCGAACAAGCATGCATGCCTATCCGGGAGATCTTTATCTTTGTGTTGCGCAATGTATGCATGCTCCCAAGAGATGTACATATACAACCACGCACACACACACACGTGTACACACACACACACGTGTACACGCGCGCACACACACATGATGATGTTGATGATGATAGTGGTAATGTTGATGATGATGATGGTGGTGATGTTAATGGTGGTGGTGATGATGATGGTGATGTTGATGATAATGGTCGTAATGTTGATGATGGGGTGATGTTGATGATGGTGGTGATGATGATGGAGGTGATGTTGATGATGATGATGGTGGTGATGTTAATGGTGGTGGTGATGATGATGGTGATGTTGATGATAATGGTCGTAATGTTGATGATGGGGTGATGTTGATGATGGTGGTGATGATGATGGAGGTGATGTTGATGATGATGATGGTGGTGATGTTAATGGTGGTGGTGATGATGATGGTGATGTTGATGATAATGGTCGTAATGTTGATGATGGGGTGATGTTGATGATGGAGGTGATGTTGATGATGATGATGGTGGTGATGTTAATGGTGGTGGTGATGATGATGGTGATGTTGATGATAATGGTCGTAATGTTGATGATGGTGGTGATGTTGATGATGATGGTGGTGATGTTGATAATGATGGTGAAGTCGATGATAATGGTCGTAATGTCGATGATGATGATGGGGTGATGTTGATGATGGTGGTGATGTTGATGATAGTAGTGATGTTGATGGTGGTACTAATGTTGATGGTGGTACTAATGTTGATGATAGTGGTGATGTTGATGGTGGTGATGATGATGGTGATGATGATGGTCGTGATCTTGTTGATGATGAAAGTGATGTTGTTTGTGGTGCTAATGTTGTTGATGATGATGATGGTGGTGATGTTGATGGTGGTGATGGTGGTGATGTTGATGATCGTTGAGAAGTGCCATCTGAGATTGGAGGAGTCTGACACGGAATCGGAACGCGTCCGACCGGTCTGTCTGCTGCCGATCCTACTGCAACCACAACCTCAACCAAAATAACCACTTCGACAACGTACTGCATTTTTTTCTCTACGTACAGTGCCGTGTGTGTGTGTGCGCGCTTCTTCATACAATGGGCACGTGCAGACCCACACCGCAGCAGCAGCAGCAGGGCGGGATAGCGATGGAACGTTCAGTCGTGGTCGTTCCGCATAGCAGGCGGGGCAAGCCAATTGGGATGGGGGGGGGGGCAGGTGAGTTACAGAGGGCAAGGCTTGTGGGGTAGGGGCCAGGGTAGGTGAGGTACAGAGGGCAGGGCAGGTGAGTTATAGGGGGCAGGGCAAGTGGAAATTGGGAAGCAGGTCAATTGTTTGTCTCAACAATAGCACTGTTAACGTCTCTTTGCCGATGGGTCGTGGTTAGATTCCAAGCGGCCGCCCTGGTTATTACCGGGAGTGTAAATCAAATACCTCCAATGCGCGCCGCCCGCTTTCGCTCGCAGCGGACGTTAAAGACCCTGTGACGCTATTCGCAAGAGTAGGCCACCGTGTGCCCGACTCATGCTTCCAAATGTTTGGCCCAAATTGATAACAAAAAAATCACGCCGCAAAAGTGTTGTTAGCGAGCACCTATGAAGGACAGTACCGGCACACGAGGGGGGGTGGGGGGTGGGGGTGGCCAGCATCCACGCCCGGCCGCCTTTGTCTCCCCAATGTACTCATTTGAGGCCGAGTCGACCTAGGGGAGAGGGGGGGGGAGCACCACAAGTCCCGAAGGGCAGGGATGGGGAGATGAGGACGTGGAGCCCGAGGGTCGGCGTCGCGTCGCGTCTCGTGTCCGGAGTGGCTCTCTCCCAAGTCGCGCGAAGCGACCACGAGGACCTCGCTCCGGGTCCCTGTGACCCAGACCACGGCCAGGGCATTGCAGACGAGGGCCTGGGGTCGAGGTGGGTGGGGGCCGGTGGGTGGGGGCCAGTGGGGGGGGGGGGGGCGGTGGGAGGGGGGGTGGGGGGGCGCGTTGGGGGCGGGCGGTGGGTGGGGGATGTAATTAGGGCGGTCAGGGGGGCGGTGCGGGGGAGCCGGTGGGGGAGGTGGGGGAGGTGGGGGAGGGCGGTGGAAATAGGAAGAAAGACAAAGGCGGATGGTGAACACGATCTGGACATCTTCTTGGTTCTTTCGGTAAAGTCACGTAGAATGGAAATAATAAAATAAAAATAAATAAAACATTATTTAATTTTATTATGTTGTATTTTTATTATTGTATTATTTCCATTCTACGTCACTTTACCGAAAGAACCAAGAAGATGAATCCCTGCAGTCACGAAACGCGTGGCGGGTTCGAGTGTGCTGGGTTCGAGTCTGCTGGGTGTTCACAACTCGAAAAGAGCCTCGAGAGGAGCCCACTCCAGTGGATGCCCTCCCGCCAGCAGTGACGTGATCCGCCAATTGCACGGCTGCGTCTTTACATTACAATGTTTTATATACTGACAGACAGCCACGCGTGTGTGTGCTGTCACTCACTAATTCAACAGCAGCAACAAGTCGCCATTCAACTATTTGTTTTATTGTTACAAAGTAAGGCCCGCTGACCTATACAGAATAACTCTTTTTAGAAGCGACCAGACCACAAATGATAGTTCAACGAAGTGGCTCACCACGTGGAAATCTACAGCAGCCTAATACTCGGAAGCCGCGTGTCGATTCTAAATGTGGAGGGGAAAAACCGGAGGATCCGGAGATGCAGGCAAACTCCAAATATACATCAGCAGCAGCAGGCGCCAGGGTCGGGATCGAAACCACGACCTCCTGTATACCGAGCGAGGCAGTTAACATCTAACCACCGCGCTGACGTCACCACAGAGCTTGTGCCAGGCTAGGTGCACCTTGAGACTATCACGTGAAGCGTGCAAAGGTCGCTGCTGGCAGGAGGTCACGGGGCAGACCCGGATATTGTGGGGTTTGACTGACTGAGATGTGACTGACAGATGCGCCCTCCCCCCTCTCTCACTGTGCCAGCTCACAATATTTTACTCGGCACACACAGACAAAGGTACCCCGTGTAGGCATACGGACTGTTGCGGCAAGTGCTGTTAGCGAGCACCTATCGAAGGCCGGGACGGCACAGGTGGTGGGTGTCGCCATGCAACGAGCACAATTCCCGGCAGCCTTTGTCTTCCCCTGTGCAGATGTTTGCACACTTACACCAGTTGGGGGTGGGGCAGTTTCACGCATCATTTGCGACTGATCAGAAGCCGCGGCGGGGAATCGAACTCCGGTTTGTGGGGTTCGTAACGCAGTGCGCTCATCGCTGTGCCATCACTCCCCCCTACCCCCGCCTCCCCCCCCCCCCGTATACAGCACCACAAGGTGGTCCATGGTATTGCATTGACATTGTCTGCGGTGGCGAGATGTTAACTACCTCTCCTAGTGTGCAGGAGGAGAATGGGTTCGATCCCGACTCTGGAGTCTGCGCGTCTCTCTCTGTCTCTCGAGCAGAGTTCAAGATCTCTTCTCCTCACTCACCTACAGGATGGTCCAGATATCTTGTGACCCCCCCCCCACCCCAAATAGGATGCCACGGTGGCTAGGAGGATCCGCCAGTCACATCTCAGTCAGTCAAACACCACAACCCCTCCTGCCAGCAGAGAGCTTTCCACGCTTCACGTGATGGGTGCAACCTAGCCTGGCACAATCGCTGTGGTGACGTCACCGCGGTGGCTAGGAGATGTTAACTACCTCGCCTGGTACACAGGAGGTCGTGGCTTCGAGCCCGACCCTGACGCCTGCTGCTGCTGTATATTTGGAGTTTGCGTCTCTCGCTCTCTCTCATCATCATCACGGTGGCTCGGAGATGTTAACTACCTCGTCTGGTATACAGGAGGTCGTGGGTTCGATCCCGACCCTGACGCCTGCTGCTGTATATTTGGAGTTTGCGTGTCTCTCTCATCATCATCACGGTGGCTAGGAGATGTTAACTACCTCGCCTGGTATACAGGAGGTCGATGCTTCGAGCCCGACCCTGACGCCTGCTGCTGTGTATTTGAAGTTTGCGTGTCTCTCTCTCCCCCCGTGGTCGCGTGGATTTTTCTCCGGGTCCTCCGGTTTTTCCCTCCAACATTTAGCATGAACGTCACGCGTTTAGAGTGTTTGGCTGCTAGAAATGTCTACGCGATACAAATGCCCACTTCGTTGAAGCCATCATTTGTGATTGCCAGGTCGCTTCTGAGAAACAGCTACATAGCTCAGTGGGAGTTTTACCTGGTAAACATAAAATAATCAAATAGTTTATTGACGCTGTTCCAGCGTTAGAAGGTTTGCGTCATTTTCACAAACCGCATCCCCTTGGCCAGGAATTTAAAAACAATTAAACTATTTTCTTTTTTGCTACGAGGTAAAGCCCACATTGCCAAAATAGCATCATCCCTCAATAACTTCAAGCATAGACTACGGCTCAGCCTGATGAGCCAAACTGCCCAGTAAGCAGGTGGATGGCTTCACTATTCTGGCAAATCGCCCGAAGATGCTGGATATCATTTCCAGCGAAACGTCGTACTACTCAAATTGTAAATGTTGTGGATCCACTCTTCAACACCGGTGGGCTAAAGTAGTGACCTATTTGTCTTTAGTCAACGTGACACATTTTTTTACTGATTGGCCGTGTCGGATGGTGGAGGGTTGTGACACATTTATAAATAACGCGATCTCACCCAAACACCTTTATTATGAATAATACTGGTCGCGAAAGCCTACGTGTTTAACAGACTCCTCCATGTAGCCTAACTCCTACACGCACTCACATACAAAAAAATACAAATAACCCCCATATAGCCTTAACAGACTGTTGTGGCAAGTGCTGTTAGCGAGCACCTATGAAGGCCGGAACGGTACACGAGAGGGTGGGTGACCAGCACCACGCCCGACCGCCTTTGTCTCCCCAGTGGCGATGTTTACACACCGCACCAGGTACTTATTTGAGGCCGAATCGACCTAGGGGAGGCCCAGGACCGGTTCAGATAATCGTCACTGGTGTTGGCCGTGAGCGGGAATCGAACACGGGTCGCCAGGTTCATAGCGCAGCGCGCTAACCGCTACTCCACCGCTCCCCACTCACATGCACTCACACACACATAGGCGCACACGCGCGCACAAATTGTTTTTTTTTTAACACTGAGTTTAACATGTTTTATTGTAATTGGTATGCTTTGTTTAATTAATTGAACAATCTGTTTTGTGTATACGTTGTTTCTTGTGTGTGTGGATTTTCACCTGCGCACTTTTTAATACCTTGTTTTCTTTACTTGCACAGTTTGTCTTTCACATTGTCTCTTTTGTGAGAATAATAAAATCAAACAACAAAATCAAATAACCCCTTCTATAGCCATTACGTGGTCCTGCCAAAGCCCCCCTTTCTTGCGTCTGCTAATGTTTATTTGGCAGTGAACCGGGATCATCCCTTGCGATGGAACATCTCGATTGAAAGGGTGGCCCGTGAGGATGGTCGTGGTGGCGGGGAGCGGTGGTGTAGTGGTTAGCGCTACGCTGCGCTACAAACCCGGCCACCCCCGCTCACGGCCAACACCGTTGATGATTATCGGAACCGGTCCTGGGCCTCCCCTAGGGCGACTCAGCCTCAACTAAGTACCCGGTGCGGTGTGTTAAACATCGCCACTAGGGAGACAACGGCGACCGGGCGTGGTGCTGGCTACCCACCTCCTTGTGTGCCGTGCCGGCCTTTATAAGTGCTCGCTAACAGCACTTGCCCCAACAGTCTGTTAAGGCTACACGGTGGACCTTTGCCTTTTGGTGGTGGCTAGAAACGAACGCGCCACGCGTGTGGCGCCCCTCGGGCCTCTCAGTGTCGCGCTTCGAGGCGTGGCAAGCAGAGGTCGCAAACGGGTACCCGTACCCGGCCGTACCCGTACCCTACCCGTACCCAGCCGGGTACGGGTAGGGTACAGGTATCGGGTACCCGATTGAAGACCTCTGGGATGAAGCCACGTTGCAGGCGCGGGTGGGTTGATTCTAGGAACTTGAATTGTGAGAAGAGACAAGACGTTCGGAAATGAGTGACAAACGGTTACTCACCAGTGACTCACGGCCTACCCGTACCCGGCCGCACCAGGGTCGCAAACGGGTACCCGTACCCGGCCGGGTACGGGTAGCCGGGTATCTGGTAGGGTACGGGTATCGGGTACCCGGTTGCGACCTCTGGTGGCAAGTCTCCCATCACGGGCACGTGAAGGGGGCCCAGTGGTCTTCATTGGAGGGCCCCTGATGTGCGGCCCTCGACAAAACGCAACACGTGGGAACACCCCAACACACCCACCCACCCACCCCCCCGACTGATGTTCGCTAACAACACTTGTTCAGGCTATAAGGGGCGGGATCTTTGACTCTGCGATCCCAGTTGAGTACCGGTAGCTTGCGGTGTAATTTTTCAAATTGGTTCTAAACGGGGCCCGAGCTCTCATACTCTGATGGTGCATTGTCTTTGAGTTGTGCGCCTTTTGGCGTCATCTGGTCCAACCCATGTGAGACTAGGCTCTAAGGAAAGCTGTCTCGGGTGTGGACCAATCAACTTCAAGGACAGTGCACATTATCAGAGTTATGTTTTTTGTTTGCATTATGACTGCAGGTATTGTGGTCTATGCAAACATGACTCCTTGTAAAAAAGGTGTCAGTTTTGTTGCCAGATAGAAGGGTAAAAAAACCAATTATCATATTTTTTACTGGCAAATGAGGTTCCAATGGTGGTTCCAAACGTTTGGAGGAGCCATGAGGCTGGCCCATCATCACCATCATCAGCGTGCTGCTCTCAAACCCCCAATGGTGTCAAAGGGGTGGCAGTAGCCCCCCCCCCAAACCGATCGATGTCCTATCGGCGACAGTGCCCCCCCCCCTACCTCTATGAAGATTGGTGACGAGCACTGACGTAGGACATCTTCGTCGCTATCCACGTGACTCTGGTCAGGTTCGACTCCAGCTCCTCCCGGATGGGCAGGGTGAGTGGGGGCAGCAGAGCTGTTGTGTATGTGTGTGGCGGGGGGGCATCGTAGCAGGCGTGTACCACCAAGGGCAGGGTGAGTTGGGGGGGGCAGCAGAGCTGTTGTGTATGTGTGTGTGTGTGGGGGGGCATCGTACCAGGCGTGTACCACCAAGGGCAGGGTGAACTTAGAGCAGTGGCGTAGCTAGGATATTTTGCGCCCGGGGACGAACTAGAAAATTGGCGCCCCCCCCACCCGTTTAATCACATACCAAAATGTAATTACATGACATGTAGGCTGTGTGTGGCGGGATATATAAACTTTTAGGTTGAGGTGTAGATTTGTGCAGTAGTTTCAGGCTGCCGTGCCCGCCGCAATAAGTTATAAAGTCACGTTGTAAGCCTCATTTTGGCGCCCCTTTACCTTGGCGCCCGGGGACACATGTACCCCCCAGCCCCCCCCCCCTAGCTACGCCTCTGACTTAGAGGGGTGGGGAGGGGGGGGAGCAAAGTCACATTTGCTGGTCGGCAAGGCCCCATGCCAGCTCCCCTGTCCGACGCGAGGGCTCTGCTCCGAGAGCGATGTCGGGATGTTTTTGTGCTCCACGTTTCCTTCGGGGGCGAACGACACGTGCCGTCGTCGTCGTCGGTGTTGACTTCGTATTCGCCCCCATCGTCTTTGTCCGTGCCAGATGAGATGATATTTGTTCTTAAGCTCGAGAAGATTCTGCGGCTTGTTCAAAGTGCCCTCTAAACCGTTTAGGAGCCGGATTCTCAAATATTTGCCCGTGTTCAAGCGAGGCGAAGCCCGTCACCGCGGATTTTTTAAAAATTGTATTTGTTTTTCTTTTCGGAAAGTCAACACAATAATAGCGAGAACCACACTGGAGCCCTTAAAAATACGACAAAGACAAAGCTACTCCCGTGTAGCCTTAACAGATTTTTGGGGCAAGTGCTGTTAGCGAGTAGCACCTGTGCAGGCCGGCACTGTGGCACACGAGGGGGTGGGTGGCCAGCACCACGCCCGGCCGCCTTTGTCTCCCGATGTGTCGATGTTTACACACCGCACCGGGTACTCATTTAAGGCTGAGTCGACCTACATACGACACACACGCCCGTGAATGCGTGTATGTGTGTGTCTTTACGTGTGTGTGAGAAGTAGAGTGAAATGAGATGGGAGAGGCAGGCGAGTGCGTGGAGGGGAGTAGAGTGAGATGAGAGGGGAGAGGCAGGAGAGTGCGTGGAGGGGAGTAGAGTGAGATGAGAGGGGAGAGGCAGGAGAGTGCGTGGAGGGGAGTAGAGTGAGATGAGAGGGGAGAGGCAGGAGAGTGCGTGGAGGGGAGTAGAGTGAGATGAGAGGGGAGAGGCAGGAGAGTGCGTGGAGGGGAGTAGAGTGAGATGAGAGGGGAGAGGCAGGAGAGTGCGTGGAGGGGAGTAGAGTGAGATGAGAGGGGAGAGGCAGGAGAGTGCGTGGAGGGGAGTAGAGTGAGATGAGAGGGGAGAGGTAGGAGAGTGCGTGGAGGGGAGTAGAGTGAGATGAGAGGGGAAAGGCAGGAGAGTGCGTGGAGGGGAGTAGAGTGAGATGAGAGGAGAGAGGTAGGAGAGTGCGTGGAGGGGAGTAGAGTGAGATGAGAGGGGAGAGGTAGGAGAGTGCGTGGAGGGGAGTAGAGTGAGGTGAGAGGGGAGAGGTAGGAGAGTGCGTGGAGGGGAGTGGAGTGAGATGAGAGGAGAGAGGCAGGAGAGTGCGTGGAGGGGAGTAGAGTGAGATGAGAGGGGAGAGGCAGGAGAGTGTGTGGAGGGGAGTAGAGTGAGATGAGAGGGGAGAGGTAGGAGAGTGCGGGGAGTGGAGTGAGATGAGAGGGGAGAGGTAGGAGAGTGCGTGGAGGGGAGTAGAGTGAGATGAGAGGGGAGAGGTAGGAGAGTGCGTGGAGGGGAGTGGAGTGAGATGAGAGGGGAGAGGTAGGAGAGTGCGTGGAGGGGAGTAGAGTGAGGTGAGAGGGGAGAGGGAGGAGAGTGCGTGGAGGGGAGTGGAGTGAGATGAGAGGGGAGAGGGAGGAGAGTGCGTGGAGGGGAGTGGAGTGAGATGAGAGGGGAGAGGTAGGAGAGTGCGTGGAGGGGAGTAGAGTGAGATGAAAGGGGAGAGGCAGGAGAGTGCGTGGAGGAGAGTAGAGTGAGATGAGAGGGGAGAGGTAGGAGAGTGCGTGGAGGAGAGTAGAGTGAGATGAAAGGGGAGAGGCAGGAGAGTGCGTGGAGGAGAGTAGAGTGAGATGAGAGGGGAGAGGCAGGAGAGTGCGTGGAGGAGAGTAGAGTGAGATGAGAGGGGAGAGGTAGGAGAGTGCGTGGAGGGGAGTAGAGTGAGATGAAAGGGGAGAGGCAGGAGAGTGCGTGGAGGAGAGTAGAGTGAGATGAGAGGGGAGAGGCAGGAGAGTGCGTGGAGGAGAGTAGAGTGAGATGAGAGGGGAGAGGTAGGAGAGTGCGTGGAGGGGAGTAGAGTGAGATGAGAAGGGGGAGACAGGAGAGTTCGTGGACGGGAGTAGAGTGAGATGAGAGGGGAGAGGCAGGAGAGTGCGTGGTGGGGAGTAGAGTGAGATGAGAAGGGAGAGACAGGAGAGTGCGTGGACGGGAGTGGAGTGAGATGAGAGGAGAGAGATAGGAGAGTGCGTGGAGGAGAGTAGAGTGAGATGAGAAGGGAGAGGCAGGAGAGTGCGTGGAGGGGAGTATAGTGAGATGAGAGGGGAGAGGCAGGAGAGTGCGTGGAGGAGAGTAGAGTGAGATGAGAGGGGAGAGGCAGGAGAGTGCGTGGAGGGGAGTATAGTGAGATGAGAGGGGAGAGGCAGGAGAGTGCGTGGAGGAGAGTATAGTGAGATGAGAGGGGAGAGGCAGGAGAGTGCGTGGAGGGGAGTATAGTGAGATGAGAGGGGAGAGGCAGGAGAGTGCGTGGAGGGGATTAGAGTGAGGTGAGAGGGGAGAGGTAGGAGAGTGCGTGGAGGGGAGTGGAGTGAGATGAGAGGAGAGAGGTAGGAGAGTGTGTGGAGGGGAGTAGAGTGAGATGAGAGGGGAGAGGTAGGAGAGTGCGTGGAGGGGAGTAGAGTGAGATGAGAGGAGAGAGATAGGAGAGTGCATGGAGGGGAGTCGAGTGAGATGAGAGGGGAGAGGCAGGAGAGTGCGTGGAGGGGAGTAGAGTGAGATGAGAGGGGAGAGGTAGGAGAGTGCGTGGAGGGGAGTAGAGTGAGATGAGAGGAGAGAGTGCGTGGAGGAGAGTAGAGTGAGATGAGAGGGGAGAGGCAGGAGAGTGCGTGGAGGGGAGTAGAGTGAGATGAGAGGGGAGAGGCAGAAGAGTGCGTGGAGGGGAGTAGAGTGAGATGAGAGGGGAGAGGCAGGAGAGTGCGTGGAGGGGAGTAGAGTGAGATGAGAGGGGAGAGGTAGGAGAGTGCGTGGAGGGGAGTAGAGTGAGATGAGAGGGGAGAGGCAGGAGAGTGCGTGGAGGGGAGTAGAGTGAGATGAGAGGGGAGAGGCAGGAGAGTGCGTGGAGGGGAGTAGAGTGAGATGAGAGGGGAGAGGTAGGAGAGTGCGTGGAGGGGAGTAGAGTGAGATGACAGGGGAGAGGCAGAAGAGTGCGTGGAGGGGAGTAGAGTGAGATGAGAGGGGAGAGGCAGGAGAGTGCGTGGAGGGGAGTAGAGTGAGATGAGAGGGGAGAGGCAGGAGAGTGCGTGGAGGGGAGTAGAGTGAGATGAGAGGGGAGAGGCAGGAGAGTGCGTGGAGGGGAGTAGAGTGAGATGAGAGGGGAGAGGCAGGAGAGTGCGTGGAGGGGAGTAGAGTGAGATGAGAGGGGAGAGGTAGGAGAGTGCGTGGAGGGGAGTAGAGTGAGATGACAGGGGAGAGGCAGAAGAGTGCGTGGAGGGGAGTAGAGTGAGATGAGAGGGGAGAGGCAGAAGAGTGCGTGGAGGGGAGTAGAGTGAGATGAGAGGGGAGAGGCAGAAGAGTGCGTGGAGGGGAGTAGAGTGAGATGAGAGGGGAGAGGCAGGAGAGTGCGTGGAGGAGAGTAGAGTGAGATGAGAGGGGAGAGGTAGGAGAGTGCGTGGAGGGGAGTAGAGTGAGATGAGAAGGGGGAGACAGGAGAGTTCGTGGACGGGAGTAGAGTGAGATGAGAGGGGAGAGGCAGGAGAGTGCGTGGTGGGGAGTAGAGTGAGATGAGAAGGGAGAGACAGGAGAGTGCGTGGACGGGAGTGGAGTGAGATGAGAGGAGAGAGATAGGAGAGTGCGTGGAGGAGAGTAGAGTGAGATGAGAAGGGAGAGGCAGGAGAGTGCGTGGAGGGGAGTATAGTGAGATGAGAGGGGAGAGGCAGGAGAGTGCGTGGAGGAGAGTAGAGTGAGATGAGAGGGGAGAGGCAGGAGAGTGCGTGGAGGGGAGTAGAGTGAGATGAGAGGGGAGAGGCAGGAGAGTGCGTGGAGGGGAGTAGAGTGAGATGAGAGGAGAGAGTGCGTGGAGGAGAGTAGAGTGAGATGAGAGGGGAGAGGTAGGAGAGTGCGTGGAGGGGAGTAGAGTGAGATGAGAGGGGAGAGGCAGGAGAGTGCGTGGAGGGGAGTAGAGTGAGATGAGAGGGGAGAGGTAGGAGAGTGCGTGGAGGGGAGTAGAGTGAGATGAGAGGGGAGAGGCAGGATAGTGCGTGGAGGGGAGTAGAGTGAGATGAGAGGGGAGAGGTAGGAGAGTGCGTGGAGGGGAGTAGAGTGAGATGACAGGGGAGAGGCAGAAGAGTGCGTGGAGGGGAGTAGAGTGAGATGACAGGGGAGAGGCAGGAGAGTGCGTGGAGGGGAGTGGAGTGAGACGAGATGGGAGATGCCGGCAAGGGCAAGAAAAATCACTGCAATCTCAAAGTGATTCAGTTGCTTTATCCGCGAGCTGGTGAACTGCAAATGCACACGCCGCGTCGACGAGTACGGTGTATTTGGGGAGCTTGGCGAGGTCACGTGGTTCATCGTTTGGGGTTTGTCGCCACGGTTATTTGAACAAAAGGCAGCCTCGTCCACACGACAGCCCAAGTGTGGCACCCTTGACATTTCCTAACCTTTGAAGCGTGACCTCAGGTGAAAAACATTGTTCTAAATGTCACAGCCTTCACAGACTGTTGGGGCAAGTGCTGTTAGCGAGCAGCACCTATGAAGGCCGACACTGGGGTGGGTGGGTCGCCAGCGCCACGCCCGACCGTTTTTGTCTCCCCCCCCGTGCTGATGTTTACACACCCCAGCAGGTACTCATTTGAGGCTGAGTCGACCTAGGAGAGGCACCACGACCGGTTGAGATAATCGTCAGCGATGATGAGTGGTCGTGAGCGGGAATCGAATTCGGGTCGCCGGCTTTGTGGCGCAGCGTGCTAACCACTGCGACCACCGCTCCCCATAACACACACACAACAAAGATCCCCCGTATAGCCTTAACAGACTGTAGGGGCAAGTGCTGTTAGCGAGCACCTATGAAGGCCGAAACGGTACACGAGGGGGTGGGTGGCCAGCACCACGCCCGACCGCCTTTGTCTCCCTAGTGGCAATGTTTACACACCGCACCAGGTACTCATTTGAGGCTGAGTCGACCTAGGGGAGGCCCAAGACCGGTTCAGATAATCGTCACCGGTGTTGGCCGTGAGCGGGAATCGAACCCGTGTCGCCGGGTTCATAGCGCAGCGCGCTAACCGCTACACTACCGCTCCCCATAATAATACACACACACTCACACACACTCAAAAAGATAAAGATAATCCTCCCCCCCCATGAGATCAAACACCTCGAACCCAGGACTTAAGACGTCTCATTCGGACCAGCTCAGCAGCGATGCCGTGGCCATGATGAACCCAGATTTTCTGGCTCGGTCACCTAATATGAACCCTGCCATTACATTTGGGTCACCTTTTAAAAGGTTCCAACTCATTTGCCGACGGTGAACTCCCGCATGCGGACGCGTTGTGAAAATGTGCTATCATATTTGTGCGTTTTATTTATTTATTTGAAGGGGAAAAAATAATTTGGAGGCTTTTCTTGCGAACTCGACTGGTGGTTTCACCAAATTCGGAGAAGTCGCCCTGACATGCCCGATTACACGTGGAATGCGCAAAGCAAACACAATTCACGCGATTAATATATGTATATGTTCTCTCTCTGATGACCGCTTTCAAAAATTGTCATCCCAAAGTCACAAAAGTCAAGACGCGAGTGTGTGTGCGCGCGTCTCTCTCTCTCTCTTTCTGTGTGCCGCTCTCTCACTGATCAAAGTAGCACTGGGGTCGGTCCACGGGGGCATTTTCAATTGGCCGGTTCTGTCCTGAAGGTTGCGGGCGAGTGTTTAGAATTCCACATTCCTATGGCAGGGAAGAGATCGTTCAATAACAATTATTGGCGGACTATTCTCCATCACATTCGTATTTTTATGGACTCAGCAGGCATGATGATGATGATGTTGTTGTTTGGTTCTGGGTGATGATGAATGTGATGACGACGGTGACGTTTATGTTGATGGTGACTCCACTTGTTTAGAATGACGCCACTGAAGATGATGATGATGGTGGAGATGGTGGTGAAGCTTGATCATGCTAATTCCCAAGGTGATGCCTAACACCGCTGATGATGACGGTTGCGCGATTATAAATGACAACATTGACGACCCTTATCTTGGCGATGATTATTGCATGCAGAAATCTCAACCTCATCGAATCCAATAAGAGTCACGTGCCTCTCTCCCACTGGGCCATGCTCGGATCTGTTGGCAGTCCTGTCCTAAACGAGTCGTGGAAATTCCACATTCCCACGGCAGGGTAGAGTTTACGCCAATCATAATAATTGGTGGCTCTTCGTTTCAATGCACCCAGGTGGGTTGATGGCCTGACAGGCCAGTCTGACAGACTCTCTGGCCTCTAAATTTCGATTTAAAGCTTTCGTGACTGCAGGGATTCATCTTCTTGGATCTTTCGGTAAAGTCACGTAGAAGGGAAATAATAAAATAATAAAAATAAAACATAATTAAATAATTCTCACGACGTTTCGGAGGCAACACAAGCTTCCGTCTTCAGGTGGAACCGTCACAGCACGATAGCTGTTTCATTTGTATTATTTTATTATTTCCCTTCTACGTGACTTTACCGAAAGAACCAAGAAGATTAATCTCTGGCCTCTCTTAGCTTTGTGCTACATCACGAAACGTCGCATGTCACATGAACGAGAGACGCAAATATTATTGTATTATTTAAGCGCGACCCAACAGGTCCTGTGGAGAGGCCTTCATCTAGCAGTGGACTTGCCATGGCTGATGATGATGATGAAAGCCTCACTGGGTCCCAAGACTGGATTTCATGGGACCAGCAATTGGAATTTCTAAATATCGAGGAGAGATGGGGAGTTGTAGAAGGCACTGCGTGCAGACAAATACAAAGATCCCCCGTGTAGCCTTTATAAGACTGTTAGGGCAAGTGCTGTTAGCAACACCTCGCCCGGTCGCCTTTGTATCCCCAATGCTTATGTTTACACAGCGCATCAAGTATACTCATTTCAGAATATTTAATTTCAGAATCAGAATATTTATTTATCCTTACTGGAGGAATCCGATGAGCTATAAAACTCTTCTTCACAGATGTCCAGTAGGGGCATTCCAGACCGTTCCAACGACTTTAAGGCTGAGTCGACCTAGCGGAGGCCCTGGACCGGGTTCAGACATCCGCCACTGTTAATGATCGCGAGCGGGGAATCGAAGTCGGTCGGAGGGCCGAGTGTTTTTTGTTTGAGCGCGGTGCGCTAACCACTGCGCTAACCACTGCGCTACCCGCTCCCCCATTGTGTGCAGAGTGAGAGAGGCAGAGAGAGTGAGAGAGTGAGTGAGTGAGTGAGAGAGAGGCAGAGAGAGTGAGAGAGTGAGTGAGTGAGTGAGAGAGGCAGAGAGGCAGAGAGAGTGAGAGAGGCAGAGAGAGTGAGAGAGTGAGTGAGTGAGTGAGTGAGAGAGAGGCAGAGAGAGTGAGAGAGTGAGTGAGTGAGAGAGTAAGAGAGGCAGAGAGAGTGAGTGAGTGAGTGAGAGAGGCAGAGAGGCAGAGAGAGTGAGAGAGGCAGAGAGAGTGAGTGAGTGAGAGAGTAAGAGAGGCAGAGAGAGTGAGTGAGAGAGGCAGAGAGAGTGAGAGAGGCAGAGAGAGTGAGTGAGTGAGTGAGAGAGGCAGAGAGAGTGAGAGAGGCAGAGAGGCAGAGAGAGTGAGAGAGGCAGAGAGGCAGAGTGAGTGAGAGAGGCAGAGAGAGTGAGAGAGGCAGAGAGAGTGAGAGAGGCAGAGAGGCAGAGAGAGTGAGAGAGGCAGAGAGAGTGAGAGAGGCAGAGAGAGTGAGAGAGGCAGAGAGGCAGAGTGAGTGAGAGAGGCAGAGAGAGTGAGAGAGGCAGAGTGAGTGAGAGAGGCAGAGAGAGTGAGAGAGGCAGAGAGAGTGAGAGAGGCAGAGAGGCAGAGTGAGTGAGAGAGGCAGAGAGAGTGAGAGAGGCAGAGAGAGTGAGAGAGGCAGAGAGGCAGAGAGAGTGAGAGAGGCAGAGAGAGTGAGAGAGGCAGAGAGGCAGAGAGAGTGAGAGAGGCAGAGAGGCAGAGAGAGTGAGAGAGTGAGAGAGGCAGAGAGGCAGAGAGAGTGAGAGAGTGAATGAGTGAGAGAGGCAGAGAGAGTGAGAGAGTGAGTGAGTGAGAGAGGCAGAGAGAGTGAGAGAGTGAGTGAGTGAGAGAGTAAGAGAGGCAGAGAGAGTGAGTGAGTGAGTGAGAGAGGCAGAGAGGCAGAGAGAGTGAGAGAGGCAGAGAGAGTGAGTGAGTGAGAGAGTAAGAGAGGCAGAGAGAGTGAGTGAGTGAGTGAGAGAGGCAGAGAGGCAGAGAGAGTGAGAGAGGCAGAGAGAGTGAGAGAGTGAGTGAGTGAGAGAGAGGCAGAGAGACTGAGAGATGCAGAGAGAGTGAGAGAGAGAGATCCACGCGAACCCTCCCCTCGAGTGGATATGACATCTCGGCGAGGTTCCGGATGAATTTTTCTAAGCGGCCGCGCAAACACAAAGCACCTCTTCGTCTGCGCCTCTTCTCTCCTCCGTGAGCCCGCATTCACAAACGCCGCGTTTGTGTGTACGTGTGTCAGTCCTGGGCCTCCCCTAGATCGACTCAGCCTCGAAAGAGTACAGTACCCGCTGCGGTAATGTAACGGTTAGCGCACTGCGGCTACGGACACTGTAACCCCCATTTCACGGTCAACCTCGGTGACGATTATATTTGACGCGATCCTGGGCCTCCCCTAGGTCGACTCCGACTCAAACGAGCACCCGGTACGATGCGTAAACATCGCCACTTGGGGAGGCAAATGTGGCCGGGCGTGGCGTTGGCCACCCACCCCCCTCGTGTGCCGTGCCGGCCTTCTTCACAGGTGCTCGCGAACTGCAACTCGCCCCCAAAGGTCTGTACAAGAAAAAGAAAATGTACACGGGGAAAATCTTTTTCTGTCTTCGTTACGTGTCCACGTATATGACGGGCGCGGCAACGCGTTGAAGAGACGAGGTGCAACTCCACGTGGCAGACGACAGAACGAAGAGAGGCGGGGCAGACTGATGACGCAACAAAGAGAAGCGCGTCACGGGGGCCGCCGCGTCACGCTGCCGCCCGCGTGCTCGGCGGTGTTTGTGTGGGTGGACGGGGGGGGGGGTCTCATCTGCCCCGTCGCTCCTAACGACTGCATCCAAAAATAGCGCGTTTATCGCTGAACGTATGTAGGGTAGGAGGGGAGGGGATGCGGTGGGGGCGCACACGTCTTCAAGGACAAAGATCCCCCCCCACCCCCTCCCCCACCGTCCGTATAGCCTCAACAGACGTTGGGGGGTGAGTGCTGTTCGCGAGCCACGCCCGACCGCCTTCATCTTCCCCGATGTTTAAACGCCGCAACAGGTTCGTAACTAATTTGCGGCCTAGTCGACCTAGGGGAGCGCCAGGGTAATCGTCGCTGGCGTGAGCCGCGAGCGGGAGGTTTCGTAGCGCAGTGCGCTAACCGCTGCGCCACCGTCTTCAAAGACAAGACAAAGATCCCCCGTATAGCCTTGACAGACTTGTAGGGGCAAGTGCTGTTAGCGAGCACGCATCTATGAAGGCCGGAACGGTACACGAGGGGGTGGGTGGCCAGCACCACGCCCGACCGCCTTTGTCTCCCCAGTGGCGATGTTGACACACCGCACTAGGTACTCATTTGAGCCTGAGTCGACCTAGGAGAGGTCCAGGACCGGTTCAGATAATCGTCACCGATGTTGGCCGTGAGCGGGAATCGAACCCGGGTCGCCGGGTTCTTAGCGCAGCGCGCTAACCGCTACCACCACCGCTCCCCACCGTCTTCAAGGACACAATGTCACCCGGCGAGCTCGATTTTACACTCAGAACGCACGAAGTCGGCGAGTCGGTGTGAGGGACAGGGGTCGGCAGACTGCGACTCTAGAGGGGCAACGCGGCTCTCGAAGGACTGCATCGTGACTCGCTGAGTGATCAAGGAGCCACAGTAGGTCTCGCATTCACCACCACCACAGTGTATTGCGGCCCCTTAAAACATTGAGAGGGGGAGGGTTGTTGTTGTTGTTGTTGGTACCGAATTCGAGAAAAGAAAACGGTTCCCATCTTCTTCTTGGTTCTTTCGGTAAAGTCGCGTAGAAGGGAAATAATAAAATAATAAAAATTAAACATAATCGGGAGCTCTTGGGTTTTGGTGCCGAGATTCCCCGGTACACCGGTGGTGTTGCTGCATTGAACGTCCTTGGCAAGAGGCCTTCGCTCGCAGGGTTGATACTGTGAGGGGAAAAAGTATTTGATCCCCTGCTGATTTTGTACGTTTGCCCACTGACAAAGAAATGATCAGTCTATAATTTTAATGGTAGGTTTATTTTAACAGTGAGAGACAGAATAACAATAAAAAAATCCAGAAAAACGCATGTCAAAAATGTTATGAATTGATTTGCATTTTAATGAGGGAAATAAGTATTTGACCCCTCTGCAAAACATGACTTAGTACTTGGTGCCAAAACCCTTGTTGGCAATCACAGAGGTCAGACGTTTCTTGTAGTTGGCCACCAGGTTTGCACACATCTCAGGAGGGATTTTGTCCCACTCCTCTTTGCAGATCTACTCCAAGTCATTAAGGTTTCGAGGCTGACGTTTGGCAACTTCGAACCTTCAGCTCCCTCCACAGATTTTCTATGGGATTAAGGTCTGGAGACTGGCTAGGCCACTCCAGGACCTTAATGTGCTTCTTCTTGAGCCACTCCTTTGTTGCCTTGGCCGTGTGTTTTGGGTCATTGTCATGCTGGAATACCCATCCACGACCCATTTTTAATGCCCTGGCTAAGGGAAGGAGATTCTCACCCAAGATTTGACGGTACATGGCCCCGTCCATCGTTCCTTTGATGCGTGTCCGTGGCCAGAAGCTCGGCGACCCCTCCACCTGCCTAAGCCCCACTCGTGAACAGTTCGTGTGATGTCATTGACTCTCGCATATTCTTCGGGTCTTTCGGTGAAGTCACGGAGATAGGTTCAAAGAAAATAACAATGTGAATTCCTGCAGTCACGAAAGCTTTAAGTCAAGATTTGACTCTCGCATGTTGACTAATCCGCGTGTCCCCCCCCCCCCAGCTTGCATCTTGGGACATCTGCGAAACTGGGCATCTGCCAAACAGAGTTTTATAGGCCCATTTGGATTCCTCCGGTATGAATAAGTCAATATTCTGATTGATTCAGATCTCTCCGTGATTCTTTGCGCCCTTCTCACTCTGCGTTCCGTACGTTTCGCTCGTGGCCACGTGTTTCCGAAGCACATGTCACAGCAGGCAGGCAGGTAGCAGCAGCAGCAGCAGCCATTGATTTGACGCGTTCTCCCCTGGGCCACATCAACTAACTCACTACCTAAACTTTGCTTGAAATTGTTGTTCAAACGTATATTATATATTTTTTACATTTATTGGTTACGTATCGGCGCCTTGGGTGGCGGATTTGTGTGCCAGCCAAAACAAGACGCCGCGTGTTTAACCAAAGTGAAGTTGACATCGCCAACTTTGCTTTGCATCACCGAGCCCAGCCGTACAACGAAAACCACTCCCAACTCCGCTGCCCGTCCAACCCTCTCTACGTTTCCATCGTTTTCATCCCAGACCGCTCTTCAATAACTGCCCCCTCCCCTCCCAGCAAGTTCACGCGCACACCCTGCTCATGGTGCGTGACCCCCACCACCCCGTGTCCAGTCGTCGAGCGAACTTTCGCACCCGCTCATTCATCCTGAACCCGACCTTGCACCCAACCTTCCCCCCATTCAGCCCTTCCCAGAGCTCCGTTCGCACGTGGGTTTATAGCCATCGAGGGGCGAGGGTCAGCGGGTTGCGAGTTCAAATCGTGCTTGCGGCATTGACGGGGTGGATGCATGGCCTTGTGCGGGGTGGTGTTGACCCAACCAATCATCCTTCCAAGGTCGGTAATAATAAGCACCACTTTGCGAGAAAGTCAACAGCGGCTGTCCTATGGATAGACTCGACATCCGCACCTCCCCTCCCCTTCGGCCCACCCTACCATAGGAATGTGGAATTTACACCACTGGCTCTGTAGGAGATCACTTAGAATGTTTCACTACCGTCTTGTGAATCGAGCATTCCACGGGGGGGGGGGACGTCTGACCGCTGGGCTGAGCGCAACGATTCAACTTTACTCCTAAGTTGCACGCAACAAACAGGGAGGGCATTGCACAATCACTGTCCGGTGACCCCCCCCCCTCCACCATCCATAAATCCCCCGCCCCCAATCTGCCCCTCCCCCCTACTCCGCCGGGTCCGAACCACGACCGTGTACCCTCCCAAGCGGGCACAGCGACCTTTGATCATCATCGCTTGCTCAAATATTTATTCCTATGCATCGGCATGGCAATAACAATCGGGGGGATGGGCACGTGAAGGGGTGGGTGGGTGAAGTGGGGGGGGGGTTGGGAGGATGAATGGGAGGGGGTAATGGACTGCCGTGGGGCGGGGGATTAACTGAAGATCTGTGAATCTGCCAGTCATCTCATCAACCCCATGGCACCTGGGTCTGTCCCGTGACCTCCTGCTAGTGAACGTGCCTTCCCACACTTCACGTGGCCTCAAAGTGCACCTAGCTTGGCACAAGCGCCGTGGTTGACAGTCACCGCCACTTGGTGAATGTGCGTCCGTGTGTAAGTACGAGTTCGTATCCCGCTCACGGCCAACATCGGTGGCGAATATCCGAACCAGTCACGACGCATCCCCTAGGTCGACTCGGCCCTAAATGAGTCCACCCTGGTGCGATGTGTAAAGACCACCACTACCGGGGAGACAAAGGCGGCTGGACGCGGTGCTAACTACCCTCTGGTGTGCGCCATGTTGGCCTTTCATTGCTGCTCGCTAACAACACTTGCCCCGACAGTCTGTTGCGGCTATACGGGTGGGTGGGGGATCTTTGTCTGTGGTGGGTGAAGTGAATGTCTATGGGGGAAGTGAGTGTGTGTCCAGGGGTCGAGTACATGATTAACCAGCCACCGAGCGTGGTGATTGGCCGCTGCCAGTGGCGTGTGCCGGGGTAAACGTTGGGTAAGGTTTGCACAGAGCGCAGCGCAAACAACAAAACAGAGACATAAGCTGCGGATTTGAGTGGACTGGGCCCTGGCCATAGGAATGTGGAATTTGCAGCACTTTGTTTGAGCACGGAGAAAGCGTGACTTTTTGTAAATCCGAGACATTTTAACGAGTGACCCTAATCATTAACAATTTTATTTATTTCTTTAAGCAACCAGGGTTGTGCTGTTGGGAGTGATTCCACATGTCCACGTTATTATGTCGAGGGCCAGTTTGTTTATTGGACCACGACAACGAGCTTCCAAATGTGACAGTGTCACCTACCACCCACATTGTGATCGGCATGAGCCTGGCTGTATGTTGAACTTCTTTCGCATCGTACGCAGCCTACCGAGCTAATCGAAGGTGCCGGTGGGGGAATGACAACTAAAATAAAAAAAGCAGTTCTAAAGAAATTAGTTTTCAAACTAGGTTTAAAATTAATGGGTTCTATGCTAGTCTATGGATCCTAGTCTGTGGGTCCAATGCTAGTCGATGGGTCTTATGCTAGATGATGGGTCCTATGCTAGACTATGGGTCCAATGCTAGCCTGTGAGTCAGAGTCTGTGGGTTTTATGCTGGTCTATAGGTCCTGTGCGATTCTATGGGTTCTATGCTCCCCTGTGGGTCCTAGTCTGTGGGTGTGAACGCCACCACTGCCCCAAAAGGCCAGCGAGCGAGCGAGCGAACCGTGAAAAAGTTAGCCCCGGCCTTCCCGTGTGAAAAGCGGCGACATTTCGACTCGAAGAAATAAATGTGATTGCTCAGCTCGATTGAGAGGGAGAGATAAAACATCTGCCCAGACCCATCGCCACCCACACACAGCCTCGCAATGTAGAGGTGTGTGCGCATTCCGACACGGGCGATACAAATATCGGCACCGGGGAAAATGCTGACACGAGGTTTGCACATATTGCGTATTTATAAATAAAATGCCGACCAATTGATCGCCATAACTTCTCACGTACGCCGTGAAAGCACGCTGTGGTTAAGGTGGCATTGTTCGCACGCTGTAAATATTCGGCAGACAAGCTGCGCTCAGCTCAACGAGCCAGGGGTGTGGCAAGAAAGGCCTTTTAGTCCACGCGACAAGTGCATGCACACACGACAAAGGCACAGGACACCCGTACAGCCTTTACCAGAATGTTGGGGCAAGTGCTGCATGCGAGTAGCACCTGTGGGTGGCTAGCACAACACAAGGCCCGCTGTTGTCTCCGATATTTTACACACCACACCAGGTACTCATTTGAGGCCCAGTCGACCTCGAGGAGGCCCAGGACCGGTTCAGATAATAATCGTCACTGGTGTTGGCGTCCGCGAGCGAGAATCACAACTCGGCTCGCCGGACTCGTAGCGCAGGGATCTAACCGCGACACACAGAGGTCGTCCCTTCTCCCGCACAGCCTTGTTGAGTCAGCTGCTGCTGCTGCTGCTGGTGATGATGATGCCGCTGGCGTGCACCGATGAAGCCCTTCCTTCACACCCAGCCGTCAATTGCCCAACTATACACGCGTGTGCTCGACATTCACGGCTGTTTAATGAAGGCAAACCTGTTTCTTTTTAAAATAAATTATATACACACATATTTTGTACCCATAATTGAATATTGTGGGTCAGATCGCCTAAGTAAAATGTGTGTCGGAAAACCTCCTCCACCCGACACAGCCCAATTATTGATCAAAGTTGTCACGTGGAGAGATGCATGGCGACTGCCCGATGAAGCCGGCTGTAACTACCGGCGGAACGTCCGCACGCGGTCGCTGAACGTTGCGCGAATCGCTCTCCAACAACACACGCCGCGTGCTGCTGCTGCTGCGGTGACAAGCTTGCACGTTTCTTCACCACGCGACAACTTCATTCATTGGCCGTGTTGGGTGGAGGAGGGTTTCACGATGGGGGGGGGGGAGCGTGTGGGCTCCCTCCCCGACTCCTAAACCGGGAGTATCACATCTGACACCGTGACTTGGAAGCGCGGTCCCCCCCCCCCAAAGCGTGGGGCCCGGGGCGGCCACCCCGAGTTGCCGTGTACCCTGGGGATGGCTCCGCCGAGCAGTGTTCATATATATTTTTTGTTACGACAGCCAAATGGATCACCCGACGACGCTCTCATCACGAGTCGACGTCGTTCCACGGCATCAGCACACGCAGGGGCCGAGAGAAAATACCAAAGACATGTATTTATTACTCTTTCAACAAAAAGCAGAAGGGACAACCTGGCCGTCGAGGTGTCTCCGTCAAACGCGGCGGAACTGCAAAAGGGTTTTGAACGCGAAATCGTCACGGCCCTAGATCTGTGGCCGCAACATGGCGGGCAAATACATTTACCACGTGGAAAGCACTCTTCCCACATTAAAATCTAAAACGTCTGGCAAGTACAGACGCGACCGTACTTCGTATCAAAAACCCGACCGCCGATCTCAAAACAAGTTGGCATCGCAGGACATTTTGGATGTTGCCACTCACTCGCTCAAGGCTTCTGTTCGAATAACACGCAACTTTTATCCCGATTCAGGACGTGTCCACACTCACTCAGGAACCTTGTACCGCGCGAGGGCACGAACTTAGCGATCGACCGCGTGCGTTACACTCGTGTGAAACAAACAAACAAAAAAAACTGCTTTTGCTTATTGAATTTTAAACATCGTCTTCTTGCTCTTAGGTTTTTTCGATAGTCACGTAGGTAAAAAATAAAATAATAAATGCAAATAAATCAATTAAATCACGACGTTTCGGAGGCAACACAAGCTTCCTTCATTAGGTGTACACCGTGGTTAAATTGATTTATTTTCATGTATTATTATTTTATTGTGTTGCCTCCGAAACGTCGTGATTTAATTGATTTATTTGCATTTATTATTTTTTATTTTATTTTTTAATCTACGTGACTTTTCCGAAAAAAACTAAGAGTATGAATCATTGCAGTCACGAAAGCTTCAAATCTAGAATAGTCTTCTTGGACAAATAATAGCTGTGAAGAACAACAACAACAACAAGCAGAGTGAGGATTGAGTGGGCGCTTTGCGTTGGAATGTAACGGAATCTCGGAAATTGAACAACCCTTGCAACCCCCCCTCCCCCCCCATGAAAGCGAGATGTTAACTACCTCGCCTGGTATGCAGGAGGTCGTGAATTCCATCCTGACCCTGATGCCTGCTGTATATTTGGAGTTTGCATGTTCGCCCTGTGGTCGTGTGGATTTTTCTCCGGGTCCTCTGGGTTTTTCCCCTCCACATTTCGAAAGAAACGTCCATTCAGAGTAGTTGGCTCCTGCTATCATTATCGTTGAACTATCATTTGCGACCAGGTCGCTTCTGAAAAAAAAAAGAACTACACAGCTCGGTCGGGGGCTTTTGTTTTGATAAAATAAAAAAAACATCTTCATAGTTTTACATTTTTTAATCCGGTTTGGGATCTGCCGGCTGCCTCAATTCTGGGGGGCACGTCTGTCTGGCGTTTGCCCCCCAATCCATCTGGCTCAATAGAGCCGACTGACCGCCGGCAAACAAGCCAGTCCAAGCGCGTCTCCGGGAAAACATCTCGCCACGCTCTCATTTATGCCCGTCACTACTAATGCGTTTTTAGTCCTCTGCTGCTACAACAACAAAAACACACACACACACATACTACACACGTACTACACACGTACTACTACACACGTACTACACACGTCCCCCAGTGTAGCCTACGATGGGACTGTTGGGGCCAGCGTTGATGTTGTTGCTGTTAGCGAGCACCTAAGAAGGCTGACACGGTGCACTAAATGGGTGGTGTGGCCTGCAACACACTTCGGCCCACTTTGTCTCCCCAGTACCGATGATACATACACACTGCACTGGGTACTCATTAAACAAGCCTGAGCTGACCTAGGGGAGGCCCAGAACAGGTTCAGATATTCGCCAATGACTTTGTTAGCTGGTGTTGGAAATCGAACTCTGGGCGCCGGGTTTGCAGCGCAGCGCGCTAACCGCCACACTACCGCTCCCCACACGCGCGCACACACACAGACACACAAGCACAAAGACAAGACCGCACACAAACACAACGTCACTTGTGCACTGTGGAACACAAATGAGCCGTTGGGACGGAATTGCTTCCGCTGGCACCAACGGATGAACTGGCACGTGGCTGGGGACCAGCGAATTCACGTGATCTTCTCGCACCGTTTCCCGACCTCGTCACACGCACACACACACACAAGCACCAGCCGCCGACACAACGGCCGCGTCCCTCTCAGGCACAGGGCTCCTGAACCCACCCCCTACACGCTCGCAGAGAAAACGTTCGCAGACTTACGTGGAAGGAACACTGGGTTGGAACGCGGGACAATCTCGGTTGGGGGGGGGGGGGCAGGGCGGGGTGGGGGGTGTAGGAGGAGGGTGCCGGTGGCGCTCGGCTACCTGGCGCAAGACCAAAAGAACTTCTCACGCGAGCGGGCGAAGACCCCCACGGGGGAGGGGGGGGCCCTCGCCCGCTCGCGTACCCAACCGCGGCCTGCCGGGAGCGAGCTTCGAAACAAGCCGCCCGGCTCCCGCCACGGTCTTCAGAAGGATATAGAACTCGGTAAATAGCCGCCACGCCACCCTCCGTAATAACGTATCAAGTGTGGAGTTGTGTCGTCCACCTTCTGTCCGGGGGAGGAGGTGTTGGAGCAGTGTCAACGGACTTGTCCGTGATGACCGATCCGTGTATTTACATATGTACAGCCCGGCCAATCCACTGCTGGAAGAAGAAGCCTCATCGAAACACTTGCGTCTGTCGTGGGGGTCGTTTGACCACACTTCACCGCACGGTTGGCGAAGGGGTTGGGGTGAGTGGCGGGTTGGATGACCCAGGAACGGTTCTCGCCCGCCGATATGTTAGCCATGGTCCGGCAATCGAACTGGAGCAATTGGGTTCACAGCGCCGCTGCTCCACTGTAACCTTTCTCTCGCTACTGTGCCAGTTATCCCCACGTCAGTACAGATGCAATTGATCACCCGAACCGCGACGAATACAATCGTGAGCGGTGTTGTGAATGACAACCAACATGGGGAACTGTTCTGCACAACGACGCCGGTGATGATTTTGTCCTCGATCATTTCGCATCGGACATGGACCCAATATCGTGGAGAGGGGTTCCCGCGCCTGCACGATGGGCAGTTCTCGCCAGCATTTATTCAAGCGAGCCTGACTCTGGCGACGAGACAATGAATGTCGAAACCAGTCCAGATCTTGCTTGACTTGAAGCAATGGCTGCTGAAAGCTAACCCCACAAACTGGCCAATTTGTCACGATTCAGGATCACAATTAAGATTTTTTTTTGCCCTTGTGCCACGTGTGTAACCTGTAGTGTTCCAAATCTACAGCCTGTGTACATAGACTCTGTCTTCATACATATCTCTCTCACCAGGTGGGCTGAGACAGAGCATCTTTGAACATCCTCATCCCGATGCCCCTCAACCCCACAACACAGCTCTGAGCCACGGGTGCCAGGCTAGGTTCACCCCCCCACACCGCAGCTCAGAGCCACGGGTGCCAGGCTAGGTTCACCCCCCCCCCCCCCACACCGCAGCTCAGAGCCACGGGTGCCAGGCTAGGTTCACCCCCCCCCCCCACACCGCAGCTCAGAGCCACGGGTGACAGGCTAGGTTCACCCCCCCCCCACACCACAGCTCAGAGCCACGGGTGCCAGGCTGGGTCCATGCGGCAGAGGTTGTCGGGGCTGTTCGCCGCCGCCACCAGCGTGGTGACCTTGCTCTCGGCGCACTCGAACTGCGCCAGCGAGTGCAGCCGCGTCAGCACCGCCGACGACGCCTTCTGTAGCAGCGCCACCAGCTGCTGCGAGTCCGTGCCCTCCATTTGGCCACCGCCGCCCGAGCTGCTGCCAGCGCCGCCCCCCGTGGCGCCGCCCGTGCCGGTGGCGGGGCCGCCCTGCCCGTCCTCGGCCGTCTTCTTCTGCCAGCCGATGATCTCGTCCCGCAGCACGGCTTTGAGGATGCCGTCGACCTTCAAAGGAGGCAGGTGGTGGGAAGTGGGCAGGGTTAGAGCACTGGCATGTGGCGTCGTCGCCATCGTCGTCATCATCGTCGTCGTCGCTATCGTCGTCATCACGATCCCGAGATACAAGAATCCTTCTGCGCGCACGGTGCAGCTTGATTTCACCGTCTCGGTATTACCATCGTCAACTCTATTATCTTTATCATCGTCAACTTGCATAAGCGCTGTTGTCATCATCTCAGGGCAGCGGTTTTCGACCCGTGGCTTGCGATGAGAGAGGTGGAGGATGATGAGGGGGGGAGGGGGACGGGCGAGGTTGAGAGGAAACAAAAGTGTCCGTCGTAGAATGTTGCCGAACTAGCGTGCCACCGTCGCCACCACCCCTCCCTGGTAACAGCGTGCCGCGTGGCGTCAGAGATCCGTGCGGGTTGTTGTTAAGCACCCCCCCCCCCCCCCGAGAAAAATACCGCTTCACCGGGGTAACGCGGCGGCGCGCAACAATGCTCGCACCGCGCCCCTTGCCAGGCCGGTCTGTCTCGGAGTCATGAACGACAACGCCGCCGCCACCAGCGACGGAATGCTTTATCCCGCTGCAAACAGGTTGGACGCGACACGCTGCGCACGGCCGCGGAAAGGACGTCGCGTAACAGCTCTCTGTGCTCCGGCAGGCAATTTACTGTCAATGATATTGTCTCCTTCACATTTCATCCGTCTCTCCAACGTAAAAAAAAAATTCATATTTCGATAATATGAATACCTGTAGTCATAATGCAAACAAAAAACATAACTCTGATAATGTGCACTGTCCTTGAAGTTGATTGGTCCACACCCGAGACAGCTTTCCTTAGAGCCTAGTCTCACATGGGTTGGACCAGATGACGCCAAAAGGCGCACAACTCAAAGACTAGGCTCTAAGGAAAGCTGTCTCGGGTGTGGACCAATCAACTTCAAGGACAGTGCACATTATCAGAGTTATGTTTTTTGTTTGCATTATGACTGCAGGTATTGTGGTCTATGCAAACATGACTCCTTGTAAAAAGGTGTCAGTTTTGTTGCCAGATAGAAGGGTAAAAAACCAATTATCATATTTTTACTGGCAAATGAGGTTCCCATAGAATACATATTTCGTAAACCATCAGCCGCGCAAGCCTTCTGGGAGCGCCGAATTTCAGCAGCGTCGTTTCAAGACGAGCAAAACTCTGGATCGGTTTTGACACAGTGTCTCATTAGCAGAGTCAACCTTGCTGGCTTGAATCGATGCTGGTGACATGCCGATCTTCTCGGAAAGGACCCTCTCTCAACGATATGGTGTTCTAGTTTGAGGAATACTCGAGAATACACGTGTGCAAACAGGGACGGTGGTGGTGGTGGTCGTGGCAGAGCGCTTGGCCACTCAGGGGCACACCATCTCTCCAGTGAATCGCCCATCATCGATCGAGCATCACGTTGACCGAGCTTGAGATGAGAATATTGCCAAGGGACCTCCCTTAGGTCAACTCTGCCTCAAAGGAGAATACAGAGGGGGCACTCTCATAGGTCAACTTAGCCCGTAATGAGAACTTGGCGCTGTGAGGATTATTATTACGCTTGTTCACCCGCGAGAGCCTCGCAAAGTCTCAAGGAGGGTCCTGCCAAGCTTTTGCCAGAGGGGAAGTGACAACTAATTCTAGATTTGAAGCTTTCGTGACTCTCAAGGATTCATACTCTTAGGTTTTTTCGGTAAAGTCACGTAGGTGAAAAAATAAAATTAAAATTAATAAAAGTAAAATAAAAAATCACGACGTTTCGGAGGCAACACAAGCTTCGGTCTTCAGGTGGAACCGTCACAGCACGATTGCTGTATCTTCACTTGATACAGCTATCGTGCTGTGACGGTTCCACCTGAAGACGGAAGCTTGTGTTGCCTCCGAAACGTCGTGATTTTTTATTTTACTTTTATTAATTTTAATTTTATTTTTTCACCTACGTGACTTTACCGAAAAAACCTAAGAGTATGAAGTGACAACTGTCATCAGCGATTTCCCAACATGAGCAATCTGCGAGTTGTTCGTGACATTTGGACCACGCAAATGGTCTCCACTCCCTTTTCAAATAATGCCACGGGGTCTTCCAACGCCACGCTGTGAAACAGACGCTAATTAATGAGGGGCGCGTGCGGCGGGGAGCTGAGACGATCGCGATGACGCACGCCGGCTGGACGCAGGCACCGCACGGAGGAGCCGTGCACGGTCCCTTCGGTTCGATACCGTCGATGAACCCCACGCTCGCGGCAGCACTCGGCAAATTGGTCCTTTGGGACCCAATGTGCAAGAGTGCTTTTATTGTGTTATCTTACAATGGGCTCCTTTATAGACGGTGGCTGCTCCTTGGGAATGCCCGCTGGCCTATTGTACGTAATGGAAATGAATAAGCATAAGCAAACACGTCTAAAAAAATATATAAAACCGCGGAAACACACACGCACAAGATACAAACGCGCACAAAGATCGACGTTTTGTTACAGCTCAGAGGATGGTGCTGTGAGTGAGCTACAATTGCTTGCCTATAGGTGCACACTGAAGTCTGAAGGATCAGTGGCAGGAGGTCACGGGACAGACCCGGGTGTGTGTGTATATGTATATATTTGGATATGTATACACACATTGGGGAGCGGTGGCACAGTGGTTAGCATGCTGCTCGATGAACCGGCAACCCGAGTTTTATTCCCGCTCACGGTCAATACCAGTGACGATCATCTGAACCGGTCATGGGCCTAGATCGACTCAGCCTCAAATGAGTACTTGGCGTGGTGTGGAAAAATCGCCACTTGGTGCTGACCACCCACCTCCTCGTATGCCATGCCGGTCTTCAAAGATGCTCACTAACAGCACTTGCCTAAAGAGCCTAATGCTGGCCATGAATGGGATTGGAACCCAGGTCGCTGGGCTCGTAGTGCAGTGCACTAGCCACTACACTTGAGCTCCCCACATCTATCCATGCACACACATACGTACACACACACACATCTATGCACACGCAAACACATGCGCGCACATACGAATACACACACGAGCAGCAGGTGTTGCAAACAAAGACATCAAAACTCCTTTGGTGGTCACGCAATCTCTAATCCCCACACAAGGGACAGAGCTGGGGCACGAATTTGTCTTTATTTGTCACTAAGCCCTCCCCACAGGGCATGAAGTCCTAATGTCATCATTCTACTTCATTGGAAGATTACTCATCAGTGAAAGCATCAGTGCTGGAATGTTCAGCCAATCGCAAAGATGGTTTTGCAAACAATAACCAATGCAAAGATCGCTTTTTTCCAGGTGTGATAGGTGTGCGTCCTTGGTCATGAGAATGTGGAATTTCCTCTACTGGCTAAAGGACACCAATGGAGAAAAGTGCCGGGTCCCACGCCCATGCTCGTTTGGGCGGGGGAGACAGCAACTCTGTGACCTTTGACTTTTTGACAGAATTAGGGCCTCATCCGTGTCATCCGTGGGGGTGGCACGATTGTTAAAGAGAGCGAGTGTCACGCACGAGTTCGGCCGAGGTGGCGAGACTGTCAACTCCCTCGCCTGGTTCGCAGGAGGTCGTGGGTTCGATGCCGACCCCAACGCCTGTTGTACATTTGTTGTCTGCACGTTCGTTCTCCCCGTGGTTGCGTGGATTAATCTCCGGGTCCTCCGGTTTTTTCCTCCATGTTTAGAAACAACGTGCGTTTTAAATTATTTGGCTGCTAGGAATTTTCCACAAGATGAACCACTTCGTTGAGCTCTCATTTGCGGCCAGGTCGCTTCTGAAAAAAAAAAGATAAAATAGCTCGGTGGGCTTTACCTGATAAAATAAAGATTTTAGTTTCAGAGCCCCCTGTTGGGCTCGACTCGGCCGTACTTCATCTCTCCTGGGGTCGACAACACGAGTGCTACCCCCCCCCCCACCACCACCACCACCACCACCCCTCTCCTCCCGTAGGACTTTCATCGGCTGACCGCCAACATGAGAATGCGGAATTTCCACCACCGTCTCGATCGCCAATGGAGAAAGAGGGCACCAGTTCGTTGCTTGGCCTAGTTGGGGGGGACGGAGGGGGGGTGGACACACGTCCGTGTGGAAGCTGGGAGAGCGAGGGGCAACGGTCTCGTTGTTGAAAGGCTGATCCCAGAGTTGCGTAGCTTTGATGACCCCCGACCTTGCCGCCTCCCGTCTCTGCCCAACCGCACACTCCGACTATCACGGATGATCACGTTTGGCTATGTACGGTGGTGCTAAATAAATTCAACATTTTGAAAAGACAAAGATTCCCCCTCCCCCCCCTTGTCTACTGTTGGGGCAAGCGCTGTTAGCGAGTAGCACCTATGAAGGCCGGAACGGCTGGGTTGGTGGGCCAGCATACATGGCTGCCCTAACCCCTGCTATCAGTTCTATGCCCTCCTCTTCAGCTGGCTATGCCCTGCCCTCAAGCCCTGCCCTGTGTACCCAGCACTCCATGCCCCGTCTGCTCACACGACCGCTGCACAAACACGAGACGAGACGGTATATATGGGAGACAGTAGTAGAGAATACGCGGGGCACGTGCGAGATGGTGCGGGCTGAATGAGACGGACGAGACAACGCATGCAACAGACGATACAGACGAGACGTCTAGAGCCAGCCAGAGAAGACCCTCGGGACAGTGGACTACATAGACGGTTCAATTGAGAGGAGCCAGAGAGTACACGAAAACACACGAGACCACATGACACGGGATGGAAAAACACAAACAGACTGAGCACATGCACACGCACACACGTGCTGGCAGAGACGAGACAGAACAAGTCAAGACAGATGCTGCCAAGAGGGAACAAATGAGCAATACAACCCAAACAAGACAAACGAGTGAACAGCGACAGCAACAAAAAAACCAAGTCAATTCCTGGATCGAATCGTGAGTGCCGGCACAACGGCGACAAACAAAACTCGTCCGCAGGGTGGGGAGAGTGAATCATTGCGTTTCTACAGGCGGAGAGGGAATGTGTTATCTATTCTCTGGCCCCACCCCACTTGAAACAATATCCCTGTTCCTCGGGACTTTGCGCTTTCCGTGCCAATAATCGGGTCGGGGCGGAGAGAGGATGGCGTCAGCGGTAACATGGGCCAGACGGGCACGAGCGATCGGTTGCAAATGCGGAGTTCGGATCTCCCGCGGGGCTCGGTTCGACACGCGGCCGTGCGAGTCACGGGAGGCGGAGGTGGGGGCACCTTTGGGGAAGCTTTCATCCAGCAGTGGATTGACCACGGTCGATGATGACGTGAACAACAGCTGAGCAATCAGGTTCAATAATTGTTCAATGGGCTGCAACGTGCCGATGAGACTAGACAATGGGGTGGAAACCAGTTGACCCGGGGGTTTTGCATTGTTTAGTAAACAGACGTAACCTGGGGGTTGCATTGATCTGGGAGGTCCAATTTGCTGATGGGTAACGAATTATCGGTAACCAATAAAGATTTTAAAAAGATCGGAAACCATGCTGGACATTCTCTTTGGCTCTAGATTTGAAGCTTTCGTGACTGCAAGGATTCATACTCTTAGTTCTTTCGGTAAAGTCACGTAGGCAAAAAATTAAATTAAAATTAACAAAAATAAAATAAAAAGATACAGCAAATCTGGCTGTGACGGTCCCACCTGATGACAGAGACTTGTGTTGCCTCCGAAACGTCGTGATTTTTATTTTATTTTTATTAATTTTAATTTAATTTTTTACCTACGTGACTTTACTGAAAGAACTAAGAGTATTCTCGTCGGCGTGCTTGCTTTGAACGTATTTACTGGACATCTGTGAACAGAGAGCTAAACAGCTCATCGGATTCCTCCAGTATAAATATTCTGATGATGTATTCACGTTCTGCGTGACACATCATTTTACCATCCACCCTCCCCTCCCCCACCCAACCGCTGCCCAGTCCAACTCGTCGAATAATATCTGAGATGCGAAACAGCCTTGGCCATATATTCTTCGTAATACGATCTGGGCAGTGTCATTTGACTGCATGCCTTTGCAATGACCGCAAAAACTTAGCAGCGCACACGAGGAAGGCCGGTGGCAATGAGGACAGAGAATCTATTGTCACTCTTCCAGCAATTCGTTTCCAAATGACTTAATTGCTATTATACACCGCAGGTCAGGTGCTGCTGCTGAGTTGTCGTGGGCCCCAAGGGACAGCTGCCACTAGGAGCGGCAGGGGGGGGGAGGGGGTGGCGCGTCTCCTTTAACGACGTTTTTATACGAGATGTGGATGGGACAGTGCTCCAAGACGCCTCTGGCTGTACTGGTGGGGCACCCTATAAAAAACAAGTTTGGCGATTCTGCTGCTGCCGCCACCACTGGATTGGCAGCGGTGCACGAGAAGAAAATAACGACAAATACCAACACACTCGGCGATAACAACGTGGCTTTAAAGGGAGCAACACATAATTTGAGCAATTTCAAGCAATTGCCCTAATTTGTTTTTGCGTGCTATGATGGACCATTGCCCAGAACGTCACCCGTTAAAATGTTTTTTTTTTACTTTGAAGGCTACATGTTATCCACAAATGTGTTGAGTTAAATAAAAACATGTAGAAACGACAAATTGTCATCACTATCATGGCCAGAGGTACAGCTAGCACACGTGCAGCTTGGGTAAGGTCTTTCCCGAGGATTTCCCGAACATTGGGGATTTTGTCTCGGTGAAAAATATTCTGGCTTCGTGGGTTTTACTCACAATGTGGTGAAAGGAGCGGGGCGGGGGGGGTGCATAATTGGTGGGCGGAGTTGACTGAGTAGTGGGGGGGTGGTGGATAGTGGTTCTGTGGGCCTAGCTGTGTGAAAGTGGGCAGGAGTAGTGGGGGGTGGATAGTGGGGGGGGATTGTGGGGGGAGGGGGATAGTGGGGGGTGGGATAGTGCTTCTGCAGGCGTGGCTGTGTAATAGTGGGCAGGATTAGTGGGGGGTGAATAGTGGGGAGGTGGGTTAGTGGATCTGTGGGCATCGCTGTATAAAAGTGATCAGGAGTAGTGGGGGGTGGGATAGTGGGGGGGGATTGTGGGGGGGGGGATTGTGGGGGGGGGGATTGCGGAGGGTGGGATAGTGCTTCTGTGGGCGTGGCTGTGTAATAGTGGGCAGGAGTAGTGGGGGGTGGATAGTGGGGGGTGGGTTAGTGGATCTGTGGGCGTCGCTGTATAAAAGTGATCAGGAGTAGTGGGGGGTGGGATAGTGGGGGGGGATTGTAGGGGGGGGGATTGTGGGGGGGGGGGATAGTGGGGGGTGGGATAGTGCTTCTGCAGGCGTGGCTGTGTAATAGTGGGCAGGAGTAGTGGGGGGTGGATAGTGGGGGGGGGGTTAGTGGATCTGTGGGCGTGGCTGTATAAAAGTGATCAGGAGTAGTGGGGGGTCGAATAGTGGGGGGTCGTCGGATAGTGGGGGGTGGATAGTGGGGGGTGCGAGAGTGGTTCTGTGGGCATGGCATTGTAAAAGTGGGCAGGGCTGGCAGAAGGAGCGACTGCCAGCTCAGCATAAACGATGTTGTCTGTCACTAGCAAGCATTTTAGCAGCGATAATTGGGTATTATGGGAGGGAGGGAGGGGGTGTGTGGCAACAATTACGCTGTTTCTAATTTTAGCGCGCTCAGGTGCTTGTTTCACTGGCGTCACTGCAGCAAGGGGGCCTCTTGTGGTGGACGGTACGATTAGCACAGTTGGTTATGGACGGTGCGAAATAAGTTCAACACGCAAACGCACCACAAGTGGCTGAGCTGTGTGTGAATGTGTGGTCATCTCAGTCAGTCGACCCGTGGCACCTGCTGGGTCTGCCCCGTGACCTCCTGCCAGCGGGCGTTCGACACTTCACGTGGCCGCAAGGTGCACATGGCCTGGCACAAGCGTCGTGGTGACGTCACCGCCACTTAGTGGCGAATGGCGGTTGTTGTTGTTGTTGCACAACCGGCGAACCGAGTTCGATTCCCGCTCACGCCAAACACCAGTGACAGTTATCTGAGCCAGCCATGGGCCTTCCCCCTAGCCTTAAATGAGTACCTGGTGCGATGTATAAATGTCTCCACTGGGGAGACAAAGGCGGCCGGGCGTGATGCTGGCCACCCACCCCCTCATGTGCTGTGCCGGCCTTCACAAGCACTACTCACAGCACTTGCCCCAACAGTCTGTTAAGGCTACACGGCAGGGGGGTCTCTTTGTCTTTGTTGCCCACCAAAGCTATTTTGTCCCATTTGGCCTTCAGTTACGGAAAGGTTCCACACCACCAGCGCCCCCCCTCCCCGGCTGACACATCGCAAGTGAAAGCTTTTGTGTTTGTATCTTTCTGCCATTGTATTTAAGAATAACACAGCTGGGAAGCTCAAATGAACTCAGAGATGCCACTGACAGATGAATACAACATTTTTTACACAGCTGCTGAACGCAGGCCTAACGGCTCAAAACACCAAGCGCACAGCAACAATCAGCACGATCAGAGATGTCAGAGATAAGAGTCCACACGTTTCTTGGATTGAGCGAGGTGATCGTAAGAACTTGGGGAAAACGGATGGTGGGAGGACATTCCAAAGTGCAGGATTGCGAGGGAAGAGGCAGAAAGTGAAGTCATGTGACCTGCCGTGCTGCTGAGTGAGTGGGTGAGGTGAGTGGGTGGGTGAGTGAGTGGGTGGGTGAGTGAGTGGGTGGGTGAGTGGGTGGGTGAGTGGGTGGGTCAGTGGGTGAGTGAGTGGGTGGGTGGGTGGGTGAGTGAGTGGGTGGGTGGGTCAGTGGGTGAGTGAGTGAGTGGGTGAGTGAGTGGGTGAGTGGGTGGTTGAGTGGGTGAGTGAGTGAGTGGGTGAGTGGGTGAGTGGGTGGGTGGGTGAGTGAGTGTGAGACGAAACAGTCGGTCTTGGTAGAGTCCTCAACACGAGTGGAGGAATCACCGAGTGAAGTTCGCGAGAACATTAACCATGGAAGTAGAAGTGGCAGGGTGATGAAGAGGTGACTGTTGACACCGCGATTATCACAACCAGCTCGGTTCGGGTTGGCACAGATGTGTGCTCTTCGCATTTACGCAGGAGGCACGGAGGGAAGAGCGGTGGAGAAGGGAGAGTGGAAGGACTTGGAAGGAAACCAAAACAACGACACAGTCGTAACGGGGAGAGAGATTGAGAGATAGCAGTGAAGAAATTCACTTCCAGCGAGACGAGAGTCAAGTTGGTTATTGCTGGCAGTGCCTGTTTCCTTCCCTGGCGAGTGCACGCACACGTGTGTGTGTGTGCGCATGTGTGTGGGGAGTGGTAGTGTGGTGGCTAGCGTGCTGTGCTACGAACGCGGCCACCTGAGTTCGATTCCTGATCACTACCAACAACATTGACGATTAACTGAATCGGTTGTGGGCCTCCCTGAGGTCGACTCAGCCCTAAATGACGACCTGGTGCGATGTATAAACACCGCCACTGGGGAGACGAGGGCGGATGGGCGTGATGCTGACCACCCACCGCCTCGTTTGCTGTGCCAGCCTTCATAGGTGCTTCTAGCGAACAGCACTTTCCCCAACGGTCTACTAAGGCTATACAGGAGATCTTTGTCTTTGTGTGTGATCCACAATACTGTTCACTGGAATCCTTGCCCTGCAGCACTCCATCCTCACCATCCACCCCGGCAAGAGATCCTCGCTCGCCCTTGGTCAATTCAAAGCAACGGACATGCGCTTGGTCCACCGCTGTGTTCCCGTCGAAGGCACGCAAATCCTTCCCTCTTAATTTCTCCGCTCAAGACGCCGACCCCTGGCCCCGACGCTCGGCAGTGTGGCCCAACAGATTCACACGGACACTCAATCTCCCCGCTGTCCCCCTACTAAGGGTCTGGCAGGCCAAGCCTGCACAGGCTCTGTGGGGTGGGGGGGTAGGACCCGTGTGTTTGCTTTTCTCTTGCGGTGCACCGGCAGCGGGCTGACTCGTTCGCTCGCCAAAGCAAATCCCCTGCTCGGAGCGCTTCACCCCCTTGTTGCTGGCAGACGGAGCCAATGTGACCTCCAAACAGCGAGCTCGTCTCTAAAGACGAGGGGTGGCGTGGGGGGTCGGGGAACCTTGTACTCAGCGGAGGGCCAAACAGCTTTTGAAATAAATCGTTGGCGGGCAACCACACATTGACCAATCACACACACGCACCTTCGGTCACTGCACTAAGCTCCTGTGGTGACAGACGTGAATGAGCGTGTCGCTAAAATTACACATACGGCCAGTCGCCACGTCGAATCTATCCACCCGCCCCACCCCAGTACCCGATCAGTGCGCCTTAGGTGCTCGCAGCGACGGGCCAAGAACCGTGCAGCACTGGACGGGTCAGCGACACGCCGTCTTGAGAATGTTTACACTAAGCTGGGGTCTTTTTCCTGCCTTTTAGAGATTCGAGCTCGGTGCGGTGGCGGAAGCTGACCAGCCGCACGTTGTCGCGAATGCCGAGAGACACCGCCCGGTATCGCGGCCGCAACTCGCCGCGTGAAATGCGAGTTGGTGGGTCGCATCCGGCTTACCCCCCCGCCACCCGCGGATCGTAGGTTCGTTCCCCGCCCACGAATAGCGGCGGACAACACCCATCTTTCCAACAGTCTCCCGTTTGCTTCCCCCCAGAAACGCACGGCGGCGGCGTCGCGACGCTGAGCGTCGCTCCCATTGCCCCGAGAGGACAACGGCCCGGACCCGTGAGCTTTGGCCCGCGCCGTTAATCAGACGCGGCCTGTGAGCGGCTTCGAGACGCGGGGCTGCAGCGCTCTGGCGGCACGCCAGGGGCCGCGGTGGCGAGATGTTACCTCCCTCGCCTGGTATGCAGGAGGTCGTGGGATCGATCCCGACCCGCGTCTCTCTCTCTCCATGGTCGCGTAGATTTTTCTCCGGGTCCTCCGGTTTCTTCCCTCCACATTTAGAATCAACATCACGCGTTTAAGAGTATTTGGCTGCTATAAATGTCCTCATGATGGTGAGCCCACTTCGTTGAGCTATCATTTGTGGCCAGGTCACTTCTGGAACAGAGCTCTATAGCCAAGTGGGCCTTACGTGGTAAAATAAAAATCTCCGCTTGAACGACGGGGGCACGCGTGTCAGTGATGAGCCGTACCACAACTGCGCGGTGGCGGTGTCCCGGACCACCTTCCCTTCCGTTTCTTTTCCAAGCAACATCAAAGTGAAGGGGCTGTACTCAGCGAAGCCTTTAAAACTATACTCCCGCGCATTCCTTTCTAATCGCCGGCGAGGCGTTGTTTTTTCTTTTGACGCAGCCGCGAGTGAGCTGTTAAATAGCGGGCAAGAGAATGGTGGCGCGTGCGAATTATGTGCAGCTAAGGTGTGGAAACCCGTCACGCCGAATTACACATTTTACTCTGCGTGCCAGTCGGTGGATTAGATTCGTCGATCGTCTTCTTCACTGCAGGATGAAGGCCTCTTATCTCCCCGACGCCGTCACCATCCCCCACTGCCCAATCCATACCGCAAATCCGTCTTCAGCAAACCGACTGATCTCTTCGCTCCGACTCCGCGCTCACGACCGAGCAAGCGAGCGATCGTTCTCGCGGTGCAAGCGGGTCGACCGAGCCGAGCGAGCGCGTGCTCGTGATCGTTTGCTCTTAAACTCACCTTGAACGACGGCTGCGCGAAGCAGCGCGCGATGGCGATCATGGAGGCAGCGAGCGGGCCAGCGACGCCCACGGGCGTCAGGAACTCGGACACGTTGGGCGTGAGTCGGAACGGGACGGGACGGTTGGCGTCCAGGTCGCCCGTCGCGTCGTTGATGTCGAAGCGGAAGTAGGCCACGCTCAGCTGGCCCGTGTCCTGTAAGTGCCACGGAAGGTGCGGGGGGGAGAAGAGAGCGCACGCACAAATGGACGCACCGGTGAGCAGGTGGCGCGACTACGGGGGCGCCGAGACGAGGTTTCTCACACTCGCGCGATACCACGCGCCGAATCCCAAGCATGAGGATTAGATGATTTCCAATTCACTTTCTGACCACTCCACTACAGCTGGTCATCTGTGGACGTAAAGGGTAACCCAAATTTAACACCTATTTTTTTTTTAAGAAAGCCATTGGTAACCAGGTTAAGACCATCACAAACATCCTCATCATCATCATGAATTAATAACGAGATTCGTAATAGCCAGCCTTTGTGCTATAAGTACAGTGTGAATACCCCAATGTGTGTTATTATTATTACTGCTATGGGTGGCTGGAACCCAGATCTGAACCCAGGATATCTCAGTTGGCGCCAGCTCAGGTTCTCTGTCAGCGGTATTCGATCCCTGAGCCACCCGGCCAAGTCCCATGCCCCCCTTCTCTCCCATGTCAGATGGACACTGAGTAGCAGCTATCAATCGATGTCCAGGTTGTGAATACAGCTGCTGGCTTTGCAGAACAGCGAGCAAATCTCACTCTCGTGACCTAGGAGATCGCACGCAGTGGGACACTATTTAAAATTGTCGACTTTTACTACAAATGTGGGAAGGTATAGCGGCCAAATACTCTAAACACGTTGATTATAAATGTGGAGGGAAAAACCGGAGGACCCGCAAACTCCAAATATACAGGCGTCAGGTTTGGGATCGAACCCACGACCTGCTGTATCCTAGGCAAGGTAGTTAACATCACATCAAGATCCACTGACTCACGTGAAGGCCAAAAGACACAGACACCGATGGCTTTACGTGGAGATCCAAAAACTCACACATTGAACCATAGATTGACAAGAAGTCCCATAGATTCACGCAGGGACCTGTTCTGTCTCTGCATAGACTCGCACAGAGACCCATAGATTCATGGCCAGTCCGCATATATCATGCAAGGCAGCAACAACGGCTTGTGGAAAGAGGGAGGGGGGGGGGGGGCGGGCGCGGGGTGGTGAGATCCTCATTGAGGTGCCGCCGATTCGGGATGACATTTGCGGTCTCCCCAATTGTTCCTTTTTCTGCGCTGACCACCCCCCCAACGCCCAGCGGTGTATGCGCCCCCCGTGTAGCCGCGACCTTACAAAGCCACGCGACGCCGCGCCAACCACTCAGCTGAGCGAGCGAGGGAGCGGTCAGCGCCGATTGCATCCGCCGACTCACCGTCTCAGGCTCAAAGCCTGACGCTAACGTGCGCAGAGAGAAATAAATAAGCAATTTGGTGCGCGTGTCACCGGGTAAGTATGAGCGAGGTGGTGGGCAGACTACAGCGGTAAGAGCAATGTAATAAAATGTATATTATATATACACGTGTGAAATAATGGCCACTCGTACCCTTGGCGAATGCCGTGCAAACCGTGGAGGCTCATCCATATTTCAAAGCGGATGAGGCAATTTTTTTGTGCTCTTGCCTGCTGTCAATGGGACACGCTGGGATGCGAGCGCTTTTATCGGTCCCTAGGGACCGCCACTCAATCCTGCCGTAAAGTGATTTCCTCTGACAACCGATACAGAGAGACACGGAGAGGCAGAGAGCGAGGGGGGAAGAGACCGAGAGACAAAGAGGAAGCTCGGGCACGTGCGGGGAGTGAGGTAGTGTCTGACAGATGTAGATAGACACATACACGCACGGGCAAAGAGAATGAGAGAAAAACAGGGCAGCGAGAGCGAGGAAGAGATGGAGGGAGAGAGACAGACACTGATAGAGAGGCGTAAATACACGCGGAGGCGCAGAGAGACAGGGACAGAGGAAGAGACCCGAAGACAGAGACAGAGACTAAGAGATCAAGAGACGCACAGAGGGACATGCACGAAGACAGAGAGATGACAGAAGGAGCGAGACACAGAGAGAGGCAAGACCGAGACAAAGACGAACAGAAAAACAGACAGAGAGAGAGAGAGAAAGAGCCAAAAGACTGAGTCATAAATTGACGCAGAGAGGGGCCGAGACAGAAAGAGACAGGGAGACAGACGGAACGAGTGACATACACACGCAGAGACAGAGAGACGCACACATTTCCTTTCCAAATAAAAGACAAAATCATCTCGGCCGTGCATCTGCCAGTCTGCTCCCGTCAACCTCCTTGCCCACTTCTGCTGTCGGGAATTGAAAAAACAAAAAATCAAATCCCCCGTGATGAATTTTAACAGCTCTTACAAAATCGGCACCGTTTCAAACGTCGGCCAAACTTTGCCTGGAATCTGCCGGCGAGGCACTTCCCAGCTCCAGGGCCCACGTGGCGGAGTTTCTACGGCGTCAGCAGCGGGGGGGGGGAACCGGCAAGCAGACTCGAGCTTCGGCCGGGGTGGGCATGCGTTGAAACGTAACGGAAGGGCCCACTGGGAAGGCGGTGATTGATTTGCGAGCTCGTGCAATTTATTGCGCATTGTGGGATAAACACGACGAATGCAATGGCATACGGCTGGAAAAACAGTGCAGTTAAAGCGAACAGAGAAAAGCATGGACAGGTGGATGCTGAGAATTAACACTGTAAGACGAGACACGACAGAGAGACCCAGACAGGCACACACGCGTGCCACAGAGCACACATGCAAAGTTGACGACCTCATTTACTCGTGACCTACAAACTTCAGCTCACCTCTCGTCTTAACTGCAGATGGTTTAAAAAAAAAAAGTTTTTGGCAAACGCTACAAAAATGCGATAGTTTGAAACGATAGACGGTTCCCTGAGCACGGGCTTGGCTTCAATTCGATACCGTCGTCGTCATCGCGTGCGGATTTGGGGGGGGCTGCGTCTGCCGGAGAGATAAGGATGCAGGGGAACATGTCGGTGTCTACACGTGCAGCCCCTTTGCCGATCCGCTGCTGGATGAGGTGCTTCATCATGGAAGGGGAGGGGGTGTGTATTTGACCATATCTGACCACGGGCTGGTCAGTGCGAATCGCTGCAACAATGGCTTTTCCTGCACTGCCCTCTGCTGCCCACCACACATAGCCCTGCAGCAGCCCATAGCACCTATGATGTACTATCCAGGAACAGAGAATTCAATATGGGTGTGTGTTTGTGTACGGTATATTTAGCGGTGGTGTAGCAAGTTCGCGCACTGCGCTACGAACCCGGTGACCCGAGTTTGATTGCCGCTCACAGCCACCAACAACAGTCACGATTATCTGCTTCAAAACTGGGCTTCCGCTAGGTCGACTCAGCCTCAAATGAGTACCTGGTGCGGTGTGTAGTACACATCGCTACTAGGGAGACAAAGGCGGCCAGGCGTGGTTCTGGCCACTGACCCACTCGTGTGCTGTACCGGCCTTCATAGGTGCACCTTTCTAACAACAATCTGTTAAAGGCTGTACAGGGGATCTTTTGTCTTTATATATATGTGGATGATATATGTGTGGTGCCATGTTCAGCATACTGCACTTGCAATCCAGCAATCGCTGGTTCGATGCACACTTCCTGTGCGGTGGGGTAAAATCTGGGTAACAGCAGATGTTTCCGAGATCTTTGGCCACCATGGAAGAGTAGGCCAAATACCTTCTGGAGTTGGGCTCTCCTAGAGCTTCCTCGTAGGAGTCAATCTATTCAGCCAGCAGTGGAATGAGCGAGCAATTTCAGGGCCACAACTTTGACCTCGTATATCGCTGGACGAAATATTATAGCGGGTTTCCCTACCTACGGGAAAAAAAACTAATATAAAAATCACACCCACACACAAAATGCAACCGGGGATTACACCGTCACGGTGTCAATTTGACAGGGAAACCGTGAGTCATAGGGCTGGGGAAAAAAAAAACACAAAGAGCAGGCCTCTTAACTCGACGGATAACGGTTGGAGAATGAAAATAACATCGGTCCAATTGTCCACGATGGCAGGTTGGGAGACTCAACGACAAATGTGTCCCGAAATTAAATCCACGTTGTTATATGTAGGGCTCCTTGAGGTCACGCAATTTCCTTGGGTGTGTGGGGGGTGGGGTGGGGGGAGGCCTGTGGTTTTGCGAAACAAAATACGGTAGAGGGGGGGGGTGAAGGGGGGATTAAGGAAGGTGCGGAGTAGCAAGCGTGGGGTGCCGGGGATGTTGGAACTAGTTTCCCCGAGTTTTGTTATTGGTACAATTTCTCATCGACAATGTGGTGAACGATGATGATTTTTTCAGGGAGAACCAAAAAGGCAAAGCAGGACTGTAACGAGCGTGGCACTTGACCACACCTACACACACCTGACCACACCTGCACACACCTGACCTCACCTGCACACACCTGCACACACCTGACCTCACCTGCACACACCTGCACACACCTGCACACACCTGACCACACCTGCAGGCTCCTGCTCGGGAGGTGACATGTGAAATACAACGTCGCTATTGTCACCGCTAACCGCTACGGCGCACATTATTTTAACGGCAGCGGAGCATAAGGAACGCAGTGTTTGCGCGAGAGGGCTCTGGGGAACTGGTGGCAAGGGGGGGGGAGGGTGGGGGTGGGGGGTGGATTTTTCTCCCAGTCCTCCGGCTTTTTCCTCAACATTTAGAAACATTAATTTAGCGCATTTGGCTACGATGGTTACGCTATCTTACGTGGCCAGGTCGCAGTCTATATAGCTGTGGGTTATACCTGGTAAAAAAACACACTGTTAAGTTGAGTTTTAACGTACCTCTTTTTAACACAACTGTTGAGCGGGGAGGGAGGTGGGGGGGGGGTTAGGGGTTAGAGTGGGGTGCGTCACAATCTCTCTCTCTCACCTGTGCGATCTGAATCATCTCCGGGTTCAGGCGGTTGAGGTGCAGCACGAACTCGGCAAAGCCCAGCAGCGCCAGCTGCACGGTGAACATCTTGCGGAAGGTCCAATAGTCGGTGGCGCTGGGAAACGTGTGCAGAGCCCATTCCTTCAGCATTCCCCGCGGAACCATATTCGCCTGCACCTCCTTGAGGATGTCGCGCAGAACCTACGGGGGGGTGGGGGTGTCAGGTCGGGAGGTCAGACGCACGCGGGTGGGTGAGGTCACGGTCCAAAATGTGAACAGAGTCGAAATCATTACCCGCGATGATATTTCATCGGAATAGACGTAGCGATCATTGGCGCCTTTAACTTGGCAGGACCCTCCTGAAAAAAAATCATGGGACTCGCAGGGGCGAGGCTTACCAGGCTAAGCAAGCATAATCGTAAAATTATTGACCTTTGGAGGGGGCAGCGGGCGGGTGGAGGAGGGCGGGACGGAGAGTCTCTACCGGTTCAGATATCGCTTGCGGCCACTGACGTTAATTGCGGCCGGGAATTGGACTAAGCTCACCCCAGGTTCATAGTGCAGTGCGCTAACCACTGCGCCACCACTCTCCCCTCCCCCCTTGTGTGTATTTATGTAGGCAGCCGCTACGTCCTGTAAATATGAAATCACGATTTCAAATAAACTGTACGGGCAGTCCCCGGGTTACGGAAGACCTGACTTACGGAAATCCAACTTGACGTAAATGCTTCCATAAATCATGTAAAAAAAAAATGTCAATACTGCATGCGTAAACGTTTGCATTAGTCATGCAAGTGCAAATAGTGAGCGCGGTGAGGTTGCGGATGACTACAGTGGAGCGAGGCATTAGGCGGAGTCGCATATTCCGCAAGCTGGCGGTGTCCTGTATAGCACTCTAAGTCACGCTGTTACATTGTTACCCTGAGAATACTGTACCCGGCGACATCGTCTCTTTTCCTTTTGTATTCTATGCACCGTGGCATTCATAAACAATAGGACAGTATATGCTCCATTAGTTTAATTATGGGTAGTGTTAGGGTAGATATTCGATAAAATCAAAGAATCATAGGAAGAGCGGAGCGTGTGTACGGCGATCAAAATGAGTTTATTATTAAAAGTAAAACTTTCGTGACTGCAAGGATTCATACTCTTAGGTTATTTCGGTAAAGTCACGTAGGTAAAAAATAATAATAAATAATAATAGAAATAAAATAATAAATCACGACGTTTCGGAGGCAACACAAGTCTCCGTCATCAGGTGGGCCCCGTCGCAGCTAAATTTAGCTGTTATTATTTGTATTATTTATTATGAAATTAAAACCTCAACGCACGCCGTCCACCGTGACTCCTCAGCTCCGTAAACAAAGACGATGCCAGCGAGGGGTGGTGCAGCAATGGGGGAAGAAATATTCAACAAGCGCCAGCGGAGTTGAGAGAGAACGACGAACGCCGGAACGCCGTGACCCCGTGGCGGGAACCGCGACATGTCGTCGCTGGCTCAACGAAAAGCCACGGGACGAGCTTGAGATTATATTCATAATCAAACGTTTTTGGATCAGATCGCGTTATTTATAAATGTGTCGTAACCCTCCACCACCCGACACGGCCAATCAGCAAACAAGTGTCACGTTGACAAAAGACAACATAGTTCACTACTTTAGCCCACCGGTGTGTTGAAGAGTGAAACCACAACATTACAATAACCCCCCCCCCGCCGCCTCAAATCGTTGCACCTGATGAGTTAAATGATGACGTCACCCTGCTGCTGCTCTATTTAAGACCGGGAACCAGAGCAGAGCCTCACCATTCTGGCGAATTGCCCGATGATGCTGGATGCAATTACCAGCGAAACGCCGTACTCAAAAATTGTAAATGTTGTGGTTTCACTCTTCAACACACCGGTGGGCTAAAGCAGTGAACTATTTGTCTTTTGTCAACGTGACACTTTTTTTTACTGATTGGTCGTGTCGGGTGGTGGAGGGTTACGACACATTTATAAATAACGCGATCTAACCCAAAAACGTGTATTATGAATTGAGATTATATATATATATTTTATAAATGTATAACGAGTTTGGTTGAGCGGTGGCACAGCGGTTAGCGTGCTCGCGCTACGAAGCCACGTCGGTGGCCGGTGATCAAGCTGAACCCGTTTCTGGCTCACTACCGCCATTCGTCAAACCCGCACTGACCAACATTGGTGAAGTATGGTCAAACAAACTCCATTACTGACACGGTATGAGGAGACATTCATCCAGCAGTGGATTGACAATTTCCTGAAAATTCTTCTTCTACGAGGTTCAGGTGGCTATTGGGCACAGGGCGTTAAAGAATGCCACGCCAATGTGCTGAATCGGGGTCATTGAGATAAGTTAAATAGTCAAAGTGATTTTCTGCTCAAATGAGAATCTCCTGTTCAGAGCACTGAGCCACTGGAGGAAACTCCCATCCCTATGGCGGGGGGGGGGGGGGGCGAGCTTCTCCAACCACTATTGTCTTCCCCAACAAAGTGGTACCTATATTTTCGACCCCCAGATGAATGATGGGCCGTTTCACCCCCCCCCGCCCACCCCAACCAGGATATGAACTCGCGACCTTCCGTCAGTGAGTCACTCGGGCTGAGCAAGCAGATCAGAGATCTCCGAGACGCAGGGGATTCGAACGCGGGGGGTTTCAACCACCCGCGATTAAATTGGGTTTTCTAGTGCAGCGCGTTTCAAGCAGAAGTGTACGAGAGAGCGAATGGTGGCCGGGTAGGACAATGGGACTTGTCTGGTATTTTCGCCCGCAACACATAATGGGCCAACCACCCTTGCACAACGGTACACTTTAACACGACCTTTTCACAAAAACCCATTCGAATCGCTCGTATGTCAACGCCCGCTTAGCAGGACGTGGGGGGGGGGGGAGGTCGGGTCTCGTCGCGTTAAATCGCGCCGCCAGTGTCACCCCGAAGAAAAACAAGAATCGCGTTACCCCGAGACACGCACGGCGATTGCACACGGGCGCACGCGCGGCATGGGCGCAGGCGGCTCCATACAAGGGGGTCGGGGAAAGGGAATAAATTAACGCTGCGTGAGAACGATGCAAATGAGCTGCACGGGCATTTGGACAGCTTCCTCTGCGAGGAATTCTCTTTAGGCAGGGGGGGGGGGGAAATATGTTCCCTTACGGAGGGACAACCCCACATCACCAAACAAACCTTAATGACTTCAAGTTTTCGTGACTGCAGGAATTCATATTCTTTGGGTCTTTCGGTAAAGTCACGTAGATAGGTTCAAAGAAAATTACAAAAAACTAGGACGTTTCCATCTCAACGCGAGCGGTCGTCAGGCTGAAAAAAGACAAGGGGCCTGATGATGATCACTTGCGTTGCGATCGAAACGTCATCGTTTTTTGTTATTTTCATTGAACCTATCTACGTGACTTTACCGAAAGACCCAAAGAATACACTTCAATGAATTCGGATGGTTCATTCATGGCGCTTGTCAAGCCACTGCCGTGGCAGTCGTGCAGGTGTGTTTGACCATACTTCACCACGCTCGGCGGTGCATGTTGGTAAAGGGGGCACAACCAGGACCGGCTCAACTGTGACTCGTAACCGGTGTTACGGCCGCAGCCGGGAATTGTGTCGGCACCTTCGAAGCGCGCCACGCTAACCACCGCGCCACAACCCCCCAACATCCACTCAACTGCATTTAAACGTTCATCGGTTTTGTCGACTGCATATGTCGACCAAGCTTTAACCGTGTGAGCTCAAAAGAGCATTTGGTTGTGCTCGTCTGCGGTTTTCAAGCTTGAGCGCCGGTGTGAATTCCACATTTTCAGAGCAAAGGAGCTGGACCCTTCAAAGGATGACTGTTGACTTTCAAAAGCGGTGTTCATTTTACCAACGCAGGAGGAACGAAGATGTCAACGATGACGACTGATGATCATTTGTGACCACAATGGTTGATGATGAATGATTGGCGATGATTACGATGGCGTTAAAGACGAAGATAAACTTTTTTTTTTAATACAACTATCCACATAATGATGTCGGTTGTTTTTCTCTCCCAAAGTTACAATCCCGATATATCGTGTTGTTTATTTGCTACTTACCACGAGTCCAAAAATAATCACAAGGCCCGACATTCACCCAATATTACCCGCCGGCAGTTACGCCGCTGCGCACGCGTTTTCACATCGCCGTCAAGAATAATAAAATAATAATTGACAGTCATGAGCCGCATTCCATCTGCAGATTCCAATGCGTGCCGTGTACGAAAAGCAGGAAACAAACAGAAGCTGCGGGGTAAACGGCCAGAACTAGGGGGTCAATGCCAAGAGGTGAGCTTTCAAGACAGACTTAAATATAGCGAACGATTCCTGATTGTCATATTTAGCAAAGACAAAGCGTGACAACATTTGCGGAGCTGCACTGCCAAAAAGCCCGATCACCCCAGGAAATTAACAAAGGGGGGCGAAGATGAATTTTCTACGAGGTGGACAGGAATGGCACGTCACAAGAGAGATCACGAAGAGGTTGGCCCGTCTCAGAGGAGCCGTGTGCGTGTGTAATTAAAGGAGATTTAGTGGAGGAAAAATGCATCCCTAGCTCAGTGCTGGTAGATTAAATATTTTTCCTCCCTCGCAATAGATCCTAGCAGCGGGAGTTTTCTGATAAGGCCCCTTTCTCTGTGTCAAAATAGAACGTAAGCCTGCACAAATAATAGTTTCTTTCTTGTAACGCTTATTCACCCCGGAAAGCCTCGCCGAGTCTCAGCGGGGTCAGCTATTACGGCCTGCATGCCCGGCCGCCTTTTGTCTCCCGAGTGGCAATGTTTACACATCGTACTACGTACTCATTTGAGGCTTAGCCCACCTACGGGAGAACCAGGACCAGTAGAGATAATCATCACTGGTGTTGTCCACGAGCAGGACTCCAACCCGGTTTGCCGGGTTCGTAGCGCAGCGTGCTAACCGCTGCTGCACAACTGCTCACCACAACAAACACGCACACACATTCTGAAACCCACATTGTAATACACACACGAAGACAGACACACACACACACAGTGCACACATACACGCACAGGCATCCGCGCACTATGACACTCGAACACACGCACGCTCACACGCACACAAACTGGCACCAGCGCGACCCAAACCGCGCGCCATCGTGTGCAGTCACTCAACGGCCTGCTCATAAAAACCGCTCGTGCCCACGCAAACCCCCCCAGTGCCGCCCCCCCCCACCCCGCCACTCCCCATCGCGCCAGGCATCTGGGAGATGAAAGAGCGCGTGGTGATTCTGCATGCATCCCCAGTGCAGACAGGTGCCCCGCCATCCAATAAAATCGGAATTACGTGGCGGACACATCACTCCGCGGGGCAGCAACTAAACTCCCGCTCGCAGCAGCGACACCGCCGCCCTTCTCCCGAACCGCAACTCGACGCCACGTGCGCAGCCAATCGGCGGCGAGCCCCGCGCACCTCTATTCGTACGAGCGTCCACTGCTGGATAAAATCGCGTTCAAACCGATGAATCGTTTACGTGGATCGTGCGCTGAGATGGAGCTTTGTTTCTACGTCGGGGAAATCCCTGGGAACCTCCCACACAAAGAGCCGCTCAAGGAAGACATCAGACAAATGTGCCAAGCGGTACACGTACAGCCATTTTTGTCAATCCACTGCTGGATGAAGGCCACACCTCCACCCCCCAAATGCCGTGCGGGTCGTGGGGATTGCTGAACCATACGGCGCTACGCTGGTCAGCAATGGCGGAGAGCACAGACGTGGAGTAGCTCAGGAGTACAGTACAACGAAGGATTCTGCCGCACAACTGGCCGATGCTGCTGACCGTCGCATATCGCAGCCCCGCAGAGCAGCCTGTGACAACCGGGCGTGCACGGTGGTCGCTCACCCAAGAAGCACCGAAGGTGTCATACGGGGCCCTCCGTAATTCCACCGATTACAGGCCCAGTTTGTGGGGTGGGGGGGCTGGGGCTTTCTTTCACGCGAGAGCCGGCGGGGGGGGGGGGGGGGGGGCGACGGTGGCGCAGCGCCGCACCTGGTGGCTGACTTGGGTGCCGCGCGCCTGCACGGTGGCGAGGCGCTCGTAGTAGCGCGAGATGGGGTTGTCGTGCTCCATGCCCTTCTTGGCGCAGCGCTGCCTGTAGATCTCGAGCAGGGAGAGCGACGAGGGGTTGTCCTCGACGAGCCGCATCTGCGGGGACACCGCCACCACGCGTGGCACTGCCGGGAGGGGCCGCACACGGCCGCGGTGGGGGGAGAGGTGGGGAGGAAATGGAGAGGTTGGTTGGGGGGGGGAAAGAAGATACCGGGATATCAACATCGATCGTCATCATCCATTGACAACGACAACACCAAGGAAATGCAAACGCGCACAAACGAGACGGTGACAAAGACCCCCCATACAGCCTTCAACAGACTGTTGGGGCAAGCGCTGTTAGCGAGCAGCACCTATCAGAGGTCGCAAACGGGTTTTGATTCCTTACCCGTACCCGGCCGCACCAGGGTCGCAAACGGGTACCCGTACCCGATACCCGGCCGGGTACGGGTAGCCGGGTATCGGGTAGGGTACGGGTATCGGGTACCGGATAACGACCTCTGGGATGAAGCCATGTTGCAGGCGCGGGTGGGTTGATTCTAGGAACTTGAATTGTGAGAAGAGACAAGACGTTGGGAAATGAGTGACAAATGGTGACTCACCAGTGACTCACGGCCTACCCGTACCCGTACCCGTACCCGGCCGCACCAGGGTCGAAAACCCTACCCGGGTATCGGGTAGGGTATGGGTATCGGGTACCCGATTGCGACCTCTGGCACCTATAAAGACCGACACGGCACACGAGGCGGTGGTCAGCACCACACGCGGCCACCTTTCTCTTCCTCGCGGTGATGTTCACTACACACTGCAGCAGGTACTCGTGAAAAGCCAAAGTGACCGCGGGGAGGCCCAGGGCCAGTTCAGATGTTTGAAACCGATGTTGGCCGTGAGCGGGAATCCAACTCGAGTAAGTAGGGGTTTGTGTAGCGCCGTGCGGTGAATGAGTCCATCACTCCCCACAAACAAGCCGCCAAAAGTTTGATTTAAAGCTTTCGTGACTGCAGGGATTCATCTTCTTGGTTCTTTCGGTAAAGTCACGTAGAAACGTCGTGATAATTATTTTATTATTTTGATTTGTATTATTTTATTATTTCCCTTCTACGTGACTTTACCGAAAGAACCAAGAAGATGAAGCCGCCAAAAGTTCCGTGGCTGGCGTTGCCGTGTCGAGCAGGTGGCAAAAGCCTCATCGTAGTTTCCCACAATTCACAGCGTGGCAGGACGCCACGCCAAGTCATGCCATCGCTGCCCCGAGATTCGGTGAAGAGACCCGGTAAACAAAGGCGTTCATTCATAGTCATGATCCCGAATCGTAACGGCCAATCAGAATCACAGGAAGGGAGAGAGGATGTGAAACGTTATACGCGTAATATTGATCCTCTCCCCCCCCACAAATTCCCTCCTCCTCCGCCGCTGCGACCGCTGTTGCTCGTTAAACATGTCGAATGACTGATGCAAATCAGGCGAATGAGTGGAAATGAGTGAATAAACCAAATGAAATGATTATTGAGTGAATAAAAAGAGTTAATTGGGGTGTGAATTAAGAATAAAAGACATGACTGAGCGGAAAGACCACGGTATAAACGAATGCACGAGTGGAAAAACAAGCTAAACGAATTAAGGGGTGAATTAAAATGAATTAAACTGTTCATGAAACAAGCGGTTAGGTGGCATAAGGAACATACGAGTGAACGGTTGAGTGGCTAAACAAAACAAATGAACGATCGAACCAATTAACCTATTCTGAATCTGATTCTGAAGTGCCGTGGCACACAGCGGGTGCGCTTCGTTTGCCCTCTCACTTGTGCTCCTCCAGGCATGGACGAAAATTTACCTCGCGAACAAACTCGCGAAAGAGTGCAAAGGTCAACGGAACACGCTGTGGGGCCCTTGCGAACACGCTGGTGAACACAAACAAGCTGGTGAACACACACACGCTGGCCCCCTGGTGAACACGCTGGTGAACACACATACGCTGGCGCCCTGTCAAACACGCTGGTGAACACACACACACACGCTGGCCCCCTGGTGAACACACTGGGGCCCTGGCAAACACGCTGGTGAACACACACACGCTGGCGCCTTGGCAAACACGCCGGTGAACACACACACACTGGTCCCCTGGCGAACACGTTGGCCCCCTGGTGAACACGTTGGCCCCCTGGTGAACACGCACGCTGGGGCCCTGGCTAACATGCTGGTGAACACACACACATTGGCGCCCTGGTGATGGCAAGCGCCCCTTGCCCGTCCATCTCTCTTGCGCTTTCCCAAGGCACGGGTGAGATCAAGTAAAGGAGCAAATGAGCAATCGAACGCGCCAATCACTGAAATGAAGAAACTTGCGAAAGATCGCAGACGCGAACGGTCAGGCGAGCGAACGGGACCGCCCTCGCGGTACCGGTAAAGATCGAGGCGCGCCTCCTAGGGCATCTCCCCGTAGTACTCCGGGCACGGGCGGGTAAGCATAAGACGACGCACCAACAGGTGAGTAAAACAAAGGAACCATCGCATTATCGAAACGAGTGAATCTGCGAAAGGGAGGGGGGGGGTGGGGCGGGGCGGACGGCAACGCGCCGGCGGCGTTCTGTACCGGTGAACAGCAGGTGCCTCTTGGCGGTCTCCTTGCGTTTCTCGAGGCACGGGTTGAGGAGCCGCAGCAGCTGCAGGACCCTCTCCTCGCGCCGCGACTCGGTGAGGCAGGCGTCGTTCATCACCAGGTAGGGGTAGAGGCGGCCGTTGTGGCCGCGGATGTAGAGGCGCCGCGCCGCCGTGTTGTGCTTCTGCACGATCTCCACCCGCGGCATGAACCTGCGCACAAGAGACGACAGCGGGCGGGGGGCTGAGTGAGCGGAGCCGTCGGCCGCTGCGGGGGCATCGTCAGCGGTGATGTCCGTCGTCGTCATTACCGCTAATCGTCAACGTCGTGATCGCCGCCGCGTGGACTAAGTAACGTGGAAGCACCGCTAGGTTTACATATCCGCACCACCTTCAACAACCATTACGAGTATCGTCACTACCACGACCACCGCTCCGACCAGGATCATCGCCATCATGACCATCTTCATCATCATCACCACCACCTGCCACCACGACTACCATCATTGTGAATCATCACTAACAATGATCGTCATCATCCCCACCAACTACCATTCATCATTATAAGCACTACCACACCAAGAATGCCAAACAATTATTTCAGTCACCATCATCATCGACACTATCCATTCTATCTACTTTCATCGGTACCATTCACCTTTACAGCACCAACGCTATCACCATCATGAACAGAACATCTACACTATTTACACCACCACCGCCAGGATTGACCTTTGGAGCAAACGTTGTAAGCACCACGCCGGGTCACCTTCGTCTCCCAAGTGGGAATGTTTACATATGGCACCGGGTACTCATGTTAGGCTGAGTCGACCTAGGCCAGGCCCAGGACCGGTTCAGATAATCGTCGCTGGTGTTGGCCATAAGCGGGAATCGAACTCGGGTCGCCGGGATCGTAGCGCAGCGTGCTAACTGCTACACTACCGCTCCCCGCACACACACACACATTGTCAACAAAAACTGACATTCACCACTAAGTAGCGGTGACGTGACCACGGTGCCTGTGCCAGGCCAGGTGCACTTAAAAGCCAAGTGAAGTGCCGAACGCCTGCTGGCAGGAGGTCAAAGGACAGACCCAGGTGCCATGGGTTGACTGACTGAGATGCACACGAACACACACACCGAGACACAACAGCGAGGGCAGACCTGGCGATCTTGATGTAGTAGTGCGTCGGCTTGGGAAGGAGGCACTCTCCTGGGATCTCCACCTCGGCCGTCTGAGCCGAGAAGTTGCTCAGGAAGCGGCACTTCTCCTCGATGAGGAAGAACTTGGGTAGCAGCTTTGTCCTGGCCTCCAGCACCTTGATCCACTTCTTCAGCTTGGAGATGAGGTTGTGCAGTTTCGTGGAGCCGGGCACATTAAAGTCAAAGTCTGTCAAGGGCCGGGGAAGACCACAGCAGGACGCAGGCGAACGGATGAATGGTTAAGCAGTACGGCAAGTCATCGTTTGTAACGCGCTAGGAGATGCGTTCCTAAAAAGTGCCGAGTTAAGCTAAAAACGTGTAAATTTCCCCATAAATAATAGAACGGTAAAGTTTGGCCAGATACGATGCACTACCACGCACACGCAGTAAGATGGCGGGACAAATAACTGAGGATACGTCGTCGCGTCGTTCCATCGTTCCGCGAACCGTATCACTCGGCTCAGCTGTGCGGCTGAACACAGTAGTTCATCGTCGACTGGTGAGAAAACGCGTTGCGACGGCGCGCTTTCCACATTGCGTGAAAAGTGTTCCCTAATGGAAGAACGGCGTGATAGCGACAATGCACGGTGTGAACACCGCGCGCGAAAAGCGAGGACTTACCGTTAAGTTACATGACTAATGCCTCCTTCCCACATGTATCTTTTTTACACAATCTGTCAGCCAGCCATACGGCCTTCTGGAAGACTCTCGTATCAGCAGCGATTTCTTCAAAACGAGCCAAATCTGGACCGTTTTCATCATTCAGTGGCTCATCAGCAGTTGAGTCAGGTTTGCCCTAAAACCAACGCTGGTGAAATGGGCGATGTTTATTGGCAAGAAAAGCCGTTGGCAGAAATGTCACCAAACATACATTTGTTTTGTTTCCAGGGCGGCGCTATTGACGAACGCGTTGAGGTTTTGTTACTCGCGCTCGTGCTCCGCTTGCCACTAATAAGGTCTTCTATTATTTTTGGTCGGGTAACTATAAACGGAACACTATATTTTGCAGAACAAGAGCCAATACAATGTATTTTCCGCTCCCCGTTTTAAAGTCAAAAGGTTCCGTCGTACCTGACCGTGTTTTATTTTAATCTCTCTCTCTCTCTGTCCCAAAACACGCTGTGAAATCATACAGCAGAGGCAGTTCTTCAATAGCGTGGGCTGTCCCATTTGCACTTTGTCTAAAATCCACGGGGAATGATTCTATTCAATATAGGTCACGTTTAATGAGGCGCTTTCTCCCACCCTGGAAGCTATCTAAAAGCTCGAGGGGGGGGGGGGTAGTTGGGGAGGGGGGTGGAGGGGGCACCGGCGGGGGGGGGGGGTTAACAGCGGGGGGGGGGGGGGGCTGGGAGGGCGGAAGGGCTGTGTGCAATGTGCCGCTACTTTGTAAAAATAAATAAATATCACGATCTCATTTTTATAATTTCTTTCACCCCTTAGAAGAAATAAAGAAATCAACCCAGGCTTGGTTTTTCCCTCTGCTGGGTAATTAATTGGCAGCAGATGAAAGAACGCCACATGGTAAGATGGCGGGCGTCGATGTTCTGACGCGCGCTCCGTTCGGTTTCTGCTCGTGCTGCCGCATCGCACATTGGTCTCGAGGCCGAATGTTATTCTTTTCCTTAACAAGACAAGGCCCGTGCTTTCAACGTGTTCGCTGGAACTCATTTGCACGGAGAGCCGTTCTCTCGCGACGGCTACAGACGGGGCCGAGAGAAATGGAGACGCGTGGATGACACCGAACTATTTTAATTACCGGGTAAAGCCCGTTGAGCCATGAACTCTTCGTATAATACAGGTTTTTTTGGGATAAATCGCGTAAAACCCGCCACCACCCGACACAGCCAATAAGCAAGGCTTGTCACGTAAACAGAACGTGGCAAATTCGTTACTAGTACAGCACACCGATGTGTTGGGGAGCAAAGCCACAACATTTACAACCTGAGTACGACGTTTCGGCAGTAATTACAACTAGCTTCATCAGGCGACACATTTATATATTTACGCGATCTAACCCAAATAACCTATGGGTGATATTGGTTGCGAAAGCTTACATATTAAACTATGAACTATATTTCAAAGGTCATCTGGCCACACATGCATGTGTGTTGAACTTCTTTCGCACCTAATGGGATGCTCATCGAAGTGGCTTACATCGTCATTATCGTAGCAGCCAAATAATCTAAATGCACATCAATTCAAAAAGTGGAGGCCGTCAAACGCGGAGGAACACATAGAAACATCCACGTGACCACCACCACCACGGGGAGAGAGAAAGCACGCAAACTCCAGATATATAACAGGCATCGCCAGGGTCCAGGATCAAACCCACGACCACCGCGGTGCCCATAACTAGGTGACTGTTCACATGCCGAGGTAAAAACTGGTCACCAGAATTTTTTGTTCCATAATTCTCGCAACAAAAAAGTCTCATCGGGCCCCATGGTGCCAAGTACAGTCTCCAATTCTTATTATCCCCTCTAAATCTCTCTCTGGCCTTTATGATACATCTATATATACTATGAACAAGTGCCATCGCCCGAAACATAACCTATTGTATACTTTTTCTTTGAAGGCCAAACGCAGCATTTTTGATAAATGCGACGAGATAAATTGTGCAACCTTTGCCAACGCAGCAGCGGCCTTGAATATATTTGGGACAACTAAATCGGCCCGCACGATCCTAAGAGATGACAATGGCTCAGGGAGGCGGCCTTCAGCCAGCAGTGAATTGATCATGGGCCAATGAAAATAAGGATGATGAAATAACCGTCCAAACGGTTTCTTGGTTCTTTCGGTAAAGTCACGTAGAAGGGAAATAATAAAATAATAAAAATAAAACATAAAATACTATTCTCACGACGTTTCGGCCACAACGCAAGCAGCCGTCCTCAGGTGAAGAACAGGTCTGTCGGAAAGACAGCGTCTGACGGCTGCTTGCGTTGTGGCCGAAACGTCGTGAGAATTGTATTTTATTAAGTTTCATTTTAATTATTTTATTATTTCCCTTCTACGTGACTTTACCGAAAGAACCAAGAAGATGAATCCCTGCAGTCACGAAAGCTTCAAATCGAAATTTAACCGTCCAAACGGTTTCCTTTCCCTCTGTGCCTACTTGGGCCCATCACAACGGTGGTGGTGGTGGTAGTGGGAGAAAGATTAATTGCCACAATTTCCTTCGTGCTGTCGTCAATTGGCGCGCTCGTAAAAACAAGTAAATAAACGCAACGAGAAAATGTGCTAATGTGTCGCACGGGAAACCTCCTGAAAACGTGCCTCGAGACTCAGCCGAGTTCTTTGCTGGAGAATTACACCACTTACACGATCAATATTGAAGACGCAGAATTGATGTAGTAAATTCCAACAAAGACAACAACAACAGTAATTTTAACACAGGCCCCCACCAGGTCACTCCGGCGTACGGTCATCTGCAGGCAAGAGAATGTATCGACTCAAAAGAGGATCCACTTTCTGCTGCCCCAACAAGCGAGCGCAGCAGGAGAGCTTCTCGGGCCACACACAGAGTGGGAAGAAGCTGCGCGCGGAGCCATGCCGTTGACGAGGGTGGGGGAGGGCGTGCGAGCGAATTGGACTTCTCCACCCGAAGCGTAAAATTAGAAGAGGTGGTATGTAGGCGCAGCCCTGCAGTTGCTGGCGGAAAGGACCTCCGCCGGAGGGAGTTCTAAGCGAGCCGCTCCAGCGGGCATTTTGACGGACTCCACCACGCTGGCAAGAAGACGTTTTTGGAAAAGGTGGCAGTAGTATCCCCCCCTCCCCCTCACTAAGCGGCGGTGAGGTCACCACGGCGCTTGGGACGTGAACTGTCAAAGGCTTGCTTGGCAGGAGGTCACGGGACGGACCCACAGGTGCCATGGGTAATTTTGACAGACTCCACCACGCTGGCAAGAAGACGTTTTTGGAAGAGGTGGCAGTAGTATCCCCCCCCCTCCCCCCCACTAAGCGGCGGTGAGGTCACCACGGCGCTTGGGACGTGAACTGTCAAAGGCTTGCTTGGCAGGAGGTCACGGGACGGACCCACAAGTGCCATGGGTAATTCTAGATTTGAGGTGCCATGGGTTAAACTGAGAAGACTGGTCTGTGCTCCCCACCGTGCCACACACCCTGCAGAGAGGACCTCACTATCGACCAACTGTGGTGAATCGAATTACACTGCTGGGTAGACAGAGGCAGGAAGGATAAATAAACTTGCGTTGTTCTTTCCACTGCCGCGCCGGGAGATGGAACCGGCGACCTCTGAATTGCAAGTCCAGTAACATTGACAGTTCCTAATGTACGAGGTACTCATTTGAGGCTGATTCGACCTAGGGGGAAGCGCAGGATTGATTCAGGCAATCATTACTGGTGTTGGCCATGCCCGGGAATGGAACTCAGGTCGCCAGGTTCGTAGCGCAGCGCCCTAACCGCTCCACAAACACATGCACCCATGTACACTTACATACGTACACACAGGCATTGACACACTAACACCTACACACATGCACTTACATAGAATCGAACACCGACATACACACCAACACGTATGTACGTACACAAAGATAAGATCTCACCCCACCCCAGTATGGCCGTAACACTGTTGTGCGAAGCGCTGTTAGCGAGCACCTCGCCGTCGTCATTGTATCTCCTGTGCTGATGTTTACACAGAGCAGCAGCTACGCTTTGCATCTTGCAGGAGGAGACGACTGATGTTAGCAATGACCGGGAATCAAATTCAGGTCGTAGCGCAATTGCACTCACCACAACTACGCCGCTGCTGCCCATACCTACAACACACCTACACAAACACACCCCCGCGCACGCAAGCGCAGACACAAGAACACACACAAACGCACGCGTGCGCACAGGAAGAAAGGCAGGACTCCATTACACGTAACTGAACCCATCTGCGATGGGGCGATAACGGCTTGTGACTCGCGGCGTAATACGTTTGCCCGCCCCCAGAATGGGCCATTCATTCATTCGCTCATTCAACTAAGCCGTCTGCTGGGGTTTTGACCGCGCGACGCTACTACGTCTCTGGTACCGGTGGAGGTGGGGGAGGTGGGGGGGGGGAGGCCCGCCCGGCGTCACGCTCTCGGGCCGCGCAAGAATGCGCGAGCACAATTGTGGTGGCCGTGGCGAGTCCAGCAGGAAACTACAGGGGCCTGGTCAGGCCATCGCAGCACAGCGGCGGGGCGTCAGCTGGCGGGACGAACTGCCACGCGCCAATTGTCTTCTACGCTTAACTATTGCAGACGCTTAAGTTGGAATTGTGCCAAATACACGTATATATATCTCAGTGTTATGTCGGTCAAATTAAAGTCAGTGCACGTATGTCTCGTGTCAGGGTATATATACGCACCTGTAAAGTGCGTTTGTCACACGCTAATCAAAGTGGAGATGGAGCGATGGTCAGGGCTGGAATTTTGCCAAATTGAAAAGAGAGAGAGCGAAAGGAAGAAGAAAGGTTCTGGGTGCGGTCATTGCCGCTTGGCCGAGGTCACCAACTCGGTACGCTTGAGAACTGGGTTCAATCACAGGTGCGTTGCACTGGTTTCAAACCCATGGGCTCAGCAGTGACCAGCTCAATGTTCTGACTATCCGAGCCACGCGGGGCCACATTTGGGCGCAATTGATAAATCTCTGCGTGATCCGCCAACCCTTGCCTCCAAAGGAGTACGCCCCCACGGCCCTCATAAAAGCAATCAAACTGTTAGACAAGCGGCTGCGCCTATGCTCTCTAATTATCCTCTCGTGTTTCATTAGGAGGGCATCTCACTTCACTCCTAAAATTAATCCCTCAAGACCTCTCCGCTGAACCTGAACGCACCACCCCCCTACCACCCCCGAATCAAAGCACGCTCGCTCGTACTTACGCACCCACCCACGCACGCATGCGCGCTACAACGGCAACTGGAGGCACACACAGAGAGAGTGAGTGGGCAGCTACAGCGGAGTGGGTGGGGGGGGGGGTAGTAGCGGTACTCACGCTCGCGCACTCCGAGCAAGCGGCAAACGAGACGGGACTGTCCGAGCGGTAAATCCGACGTAGGAACGGTGGCGTCTCGGCACAAGAAAACCACAATCCATTTACCCGCCATTACAACACCCGCGGGGTTCACCTTGTGCAATGCGCATGGCCACCCCGGCGCGCCCGTTAAGCCTTCTGCTGACGGCACGAGGAATTAACGAGCACTCTCCTTTGCTCATCCTCCCTATGCGAGCAAAGCCGAGGACCCTGATTTTCGCGCGTTTTTTTTCTCCTCGGAGAAACGTTCACTCAGCAGCAGCATCAGTGGCATCGCACCCAGCAATGCACAGAAACTTCGAAGCGAGACGCAATACATTTTTATTTATATTCGTAAATTTCTTCCTCGAGTGTGGAACATCTTACGTATGTGCGCGCGAATGCGCACAACTGTCAGCGAAGGAGTTAAAGTGATGTTTGTGTTGCCGGCTTAAAAGCGATTCTGAGTGGACGCTATTGTGTCTGGAGAAAGGGCGGACGGGGCAGCAAATGGATCCAATCGCGGCTCGCGCACTCAGCGTCGGCACGGCGAGGTCACGGCCGCCGCTGGGAAAGCCGGAACAATAGCAGCCCTCTCCCCCCAGGCTCGGAATGAATCGGCAAGCGCGAGGGCACGCGTCGAGAAAGCATCTTTGCACGCGGCTCTTGAGATGGACCATGGGTGGGGTGGGGAGTTTGTTTTGTCCGGAGGTCGTCATCGTCATCAGGAAGCGAAAACAAGATGCCCGGTTTTGTTAGGCGCGACCGGCGTAAAGGCACGAGGTCTCACAACAATGCGTCGTCGTGTTTTTAATCAACTCGGTCGGTGCGAAGGTCATGTTTTGTCCCAGCCATGTGGCTAAGTGAGCGTGGCTTCGCTGAGGAAATGGACGAGCGGACACACGCAGACTAATACGCGATGACATCGGAAGAGTCCCACCCGCCACGCAACTGTCGACTCTTTATAATCGCCTCACTTGCGGTTGTCTTCGAGAACACATCATTATCTGTTTGCCTACAAGTGCAATAATCACCTTGAATCTAAATACATTTTTGATGATTCTGTAATAAAATTTTACGATGAATGCTTTTTAACGGTAACTTGTCCGAGACAAATTCTACCAACAGAAATGTTTTTCTTTCCTTTATATTTATTATCTTTGTACACTGTTACAGGATATGTTTCGGCAAACGCACGCAATTGTTTTTTTGGCCCGATTTCTATTTTGCTTAGTTGATGCACTTAAGGTTAACGTCATTTTGCTGTTGTCAATTCGGTTGGCCCACGTCCCCTCCCGCAAATGGGCCTCATCCCCGGTTGCTTCGTGCGTTCTCTGCTGGTCAAACTAAATAAAGACTAATAATAGGGGTTTTCCCCTTTTTTCTGGCAACAAAACTGAAACCTTTTGCGTTGAATCATGTTTACATTAACCACAATACTTGCAGTCAGAATGCAAACAAAAAACAACACTGATCATTTATGCATTGTCCTTGAAACTGATTGGTCTAGACCAGAGACAGCTTTCCTTAGAGCCGAGTCTCAAAACGGTGTTTGACCAGATGACGCCAAAAGGCGCACAGTTCAAAGACAACGCACTACCAGAGTAATGAGGACTCAGGGTGAGCATCTACATCATGAGGCTTCCTTTGCCAGTACCAAAATGTAATAATAAGGTTTTTCCCCTTTTTTCTGGCAACAAAACTGAAACCTTTTGCAAGGAATCATGTTTACATTAACCACAATACTTGCAGTCAGAATGCAAGCAAAAAACAAGACTGATAATTTATGCATTGTCCTTGAAACCGATTTAAAAGGGGAAAACCCTTTTATTATATTTTGGTACTGGCAAAGGCCTCATGATTGTAGATGCTTACCCCGAGCCCTCATTACTCTGATAGTGCGTTGTCTTTGAATTGTTCGCCTTTTGACGTCATCTGGTCGAACACCATATGAGACTAGGCTCTAAGGAAAGCTGTCTCTGGTGTGGACCAATCAGTTTCAAGTACAATGCATAAATTATCATTGTTTGCATTCTTGACTGCAAGTATTGTGGTTAATGTAAAACATGATTCCTTGCAAAAGGTGTAAGTTTTGTTTCCAGAAAAAAAGGGGAAAAACCCTATTATTATAATTTAGTAGTGGCAAAGGAGGCCTTCATGATGTAAAATAAAGACTCTCAACTCGATTCGTCTTTTCGTGACGAATGCCCGGGCACAGAGATGCAAGCCAAGCCTCTAACCCGGCATTCTCGAGGCTTCGGCTTGTTGGACCGCACCGATTGATGGCCGGGAGACAGCAGCAGAGATAGAGAGTGCATGAGCCCATCTGTGGGAGGGGGACCTTTAAGTCTTCGTTATGTTTTCTCTTCGGATCTGTGTTTTCTCCAGGTAATCCGGTTTCCGCCCACACACAAGACGCAAAACACTCTTTATTTTAAAAAGGAATTGGCCAAACATCCTCTTGATAAAAAGTCAAGAAACTCACTTATTTATGCAGGCTCTCCCTGAACAAATGAGATCGTTGTTATTGTTAGAAATGTTTCAGGTTTCGCACGCTTATCTTCTCAAACTTTTCCTTTCAAGAGATATTTTATTGACAGAGAAAATAAAACCGGTTTGTCGTTACGAACGTATACGCAACCTCTTGGAGGAACATCGGGGTCGTGGCAACACTTTGAGAGGTGAACCACTTGATCTCACATCAAGTGAATTATTTGGCGATGATTGCTGCAATATTAGTCGCACTACTCCCAAAGATATTATCACATAGATCCCAAACTTAAACCTGGACGTATAACGTAAGCGTATTTGAAACACGTTAGACGAAAACTGGTGTAACAATGCAAGTGGCAATAAAAAAACGGGCCGTCAGAAAAACACAATATTTGTATGGCAGGGGGAGGGGGGGTAGAGGAGGGAGGATCCCATTTAATTTAATTCCTCGCACCAAGGGGCCACGCCAACCATGTTACACTGCCACAATCATTATCACCACCACCACAAAGATCACAGCCAAACGAGTGCACAAGCTAGCGATGACACAGGCACACACGTGCATGCTTGCGTGTGGGTAGGTGTGTACGTGGGTGTGTACGTGGGTGGGTGCGTGCATAGGTGCGTGCTTGCGTGGATAGGTGTGTTAGTGGGTGAGTGCGTGCAAAGGTGAGTGCTTGCGTGGGTGAGTGCATAAGTGCATGCTTGCATGGTTAGGTGTGTGTGTGGTTGCGTGGGTGCATAGGTGCGTGCGTTGCATGGTGAGGCGTATGTGTAGACGAGTGCCTGTACAGGTGCATGCTTGCATGGTGAGGTGTGTGTGTGGGTGCGTGCGTTGCGTGGGAGCGCGAGTGCGCGAGAGTGCGCGAGTGCACGAGATCTCTCGCCCGCCACCGTACGTACCGGTCGTGAACTGCCCCTTGAGCTGCTGGAAGACGGGGTCCTGGGCGGTGGCCTGCGCGCGGCGAGCGAGCGACTCGGACGCGGCGCTCGAGAAGATGGTGGAGACGTTGGAGACGTTCTCGAGGCCCACGCCGAAGGTGCTCACCAGCTTCTTGACGAAGTTGAGCGTGTGCGGCGTGATGCGCGCCTCCGTCACTCCGCCGCGCGTCTCGAACGCCACCGAGTAGCACTTGGCCAGGCCCTGCTGCAGCTGCCTGAGCACCTGCGTTTCGGCAAGGACGGTCGCGCGGTTCGTGACGCGTCGGCGACCACCCGCGCCTCCGATTGGCACGGCTGGCTACGTACGGTGCGAAAGAAGTTCAACGTACATACACATACGTGCACAATTTTTGTTTTCTTCTCCTAGAACGTGTAAGTTACACGTCCAGGTTTAAGTTTGTGAGGCATGCGACGGATTCTCGAGTAGCGCGACTAATACTGTCCACTGTATTGATGTAGGTTTTCGCGGCTCGATGTATGAGAAATGCTTTTATAAGCTACTCTCTCCCGATACAGGAGCTGTTAAGAGCTTTTCTAATACTGCCCAGTCCACTGGAGAGCGGGCCTAGTAGAATTATGCCGTTATTTCGCGATGTGATGGATTGTTCAATTTGGGAGTCCGAAGTCACTGCACTGTGGATCTCTTTTTTATTTGTAATAATTTTGTATTACACAAGAGCCCAATACATGGTGCTGCAGTGGTGAGATGTTAACTACCCTGACGCCTGCTGTATATTTGAAGTTTGCATGTCTCTCTACCCGTGGTTGCGTGGATTTTTCTCCGGGCCCTCCGGTTTTTCCCTCCACATTTAGAATGAAAGTGCGTTCAGAGCATTTGGTTGCTGCTATAAATGTCCACACGATGATACGCCCACTTCGTTGAGCTATCATTTGTGACAGCCAGGTTCGCTTCGGAAAAAGAGCTGCATAGCTTAGTGGTGCCTTCGCTGGTAAAATAAAACATTTATTTTTTATAGTTTTAAATATAATGCAAACATTGGGGAGGGGAAACAGAGGCCACTTGCTAGCAATCAACCCGGGGCCAGGTGCCCTCAGGATAGCAACCGGCAAACAGGTGACTGGGTTAACTGCCCCGGTTGACTGAGCAATGATCGGGAACGAAAGTATTTTTAAGGGTGGGGGAGAGGAGGAGAGGTGGGGGGGGGGTGCAGAGAAAATGTACCTAACTGTGGATCATCCTTAATGTTCCACTTATGGAAGAGTTGTTGCGTGACACGACCAGTCCTTTGGTCTGTTTGGGCCACCCATGATTTAGACACGGTTGTCACATTGCAGCGGGACCTGTGGGAACGTTTTGACCCCGTGCCCTGACTGGACATGTGTGAAAAATAACTTTATAGCTCATTGGATTCCTCCAGGAAAAATACATATTCTGATTCTGAGAAGGTCTTTGTCTGACCACCAGTGAGTGCGCCACAAACAAGATTTGATGCAGCCTTCTACTCAATTGTTTCAGAGGGCTAAAAAAAAAATCTAAATCACTTTGATTGACAAATTATGAAAATATCCATATCCGAAGATGCGAGAAGACGCAACACTGAGAGTGGATTCGAAGTCATTGAAGGGATCCCTAAAAGTATTTGTGACCGTCTATAGGGGCCGTTCTGACACCGAGGGTGAAGGTTCAGTGGCATAGCGATGGGGTGTGCAGGCAGGGGTAAGGGCATCGGGGCCTCAGGCACCGGGCTACGAAGAGTGGAGAGAAGGCACGGGAGGAGGGCGACTTTCAATGCCTATCTCACCAGGGCCCCCACGCGAACCAAGGCTCTGTGCCACGGGTGACGTTCCACTTCGACGGCGCGGGGTTTCCAGCGGAAATGGCTGTCTCACAACAACACGACTAGGATAACTCAGGCGGAATATAATTGGGACCAACGCTAAAAACAAAGAGACTTAATACGATATTCTCCCCCACAGCTTGCGTTGCACGTGTGTGCCCAAGAGACGTAATGATCAATCGATCTCCTTCATGGAAACATAAATTCGCACGAATTGAGGGTCCCAATTTCAATTCACAAATGACACCGACGACGCGAACGGAATATAATTGGGACCGTAAAAAGGAAAAATGAAATCCAGGACACTTTTCACACCCCCACCCCCCCCCACCTTGTTAAATCGATTAACGCGGCGACCGTTGATCAATAATGCTGATGAACCACATGACAGCACCACACCAGGGACTCGTGTCCGCCAGTGTTGCGGGAGTCATAACAATAAGGAGCTAATGAGACATGGTGGTCGTTCTGCAGGGACAATTGCCCACCGATATTAGAACGAGGAATTGACACCAGTGCCTCGGTGGGCTGACAATTCCGCCAATTGCCACCGCGGCGTTTGTGCCAGGATCGGTGCGCTTTGAGGCCAAGTGAAGTTCGGAAGGCTCGCTGCTGGCAGGGGGTCATGCAAGCAGGCCCAGGTGTTGTGGGTCGAATTACTGAGAAGACTGTCACCTGTGATGCCCACTGCGCCAACTTTGCTCGTTGCACAAAGAAAAAGATCCCCCTCATAGCCTTAACAGACTGTTGGGGCAAGTGCGACTAGTGAGCTCCTACGAAGGCCGGCACGGCACACGAGGGGGTGGGTGGTCAACACCACGCATGGTTGACTCTATCTCCCAAGTGGCAATATTATACGCATTGCACCAGATACTCCTTTGTGGCTGAGTCGACTTAGGGGAGGCCCCGGACCGAGTCGCCAGGTTTGTAGCGCAGCACGCTAACCACTACACTACCACTCCCCACACAACAAAGATATCCCAATGTAGGAGCGCGTGCTAGTACCTATGAAGGCCGGCACGGCATGCGAGGGGGGTGGTTGGCCAGCACCACGCCTCTATCTCCCAAGTGGCGATGTTTTACACACCGCACCAGGTACTCATTAGTGTCGATCTAACCACTACACTACTCCCAACACAAAGATCCCCCATATAGTCTTAATAGACTGTTGGGGCAAGTGCTGTTAGAGCGCACCTATGAAGGGCGGAACGGTACGCGAGGGGGTGGGTGGCCAACTCCACGCCCGACCCCCTTTGTGTACCTCTTGGCGATGTTTAAACACCACACCAGGTACTCATTTGAGGCTGAGTCGACCTAGGGGAGGTCCTGGATCAATGGTGTTGGCCGTGAGCGGGAATCGAACTCGTGTCACCGGGTTCTAATCGCAGCACGATAACCGCTATACTACTCCCCAATACCAACACGGCCGCCATTCGCCAGTAAGTGACGGTGACGTCACCATGGCACTGTGCCAGGCCAGGTGCACTTTGAGTCACTACTCCCCACACACACAAAGATCAAAGATAAAGATCCCCCGTATAGCCTTAACAGACTGTAGGGGCAAGTGCTGTTAGCAAGCACCTATGAAGGCCGGAACGGCACACGAGGGGGTGGGTGGCCAGCACCACGCCCGACCGCCCTGGCCTCCCTAGCGGCGATGTTTACACACCGCACCAGGTACTCATTTGAGGCTGAGTCGACCTAGGAGAGGCCCAGGACCGGTTCAGATAATCGTCACTGGTGTTTGCCGTGAGCGGGAATCGAACCCTGGTCGCCAGGTTCGTAGTGCAGCGCGCCAACCACTACACCACCGCTCCCCCCCACACACACACACCCACAGACGGATCGTCTCCCCTCTCACCTCCTCGTGCCAGTTCTCACGGAACCACACCATCTGGTCGACAATGCCCTCGAGCGAGGACAGCAGCGTGGGGTGCAGCTCGCGCTGCATGTGCATGATGCGGCTGCAGCGCCACATCGGCGCCGTCGCTCGGATCGGGCCCGGGTCCGGGCTGGAGCCGGGCACCTGCTGACTCCCGACTGAGCCGAGCCGAGCGCCGGTCACGTCCAAAGCGGTCCGTTGTTGTTATTGTTTTTGTTGTTGTTATGGGCAAGCCAGGGGTGCAGGGGACACAGGGAACAACAAAGCTTGCATCAGCGCTATGGAATTTCCCACGGTTGGCTGCATTGCAATCAGTGCCTCTGACTAAATCGTCCGGATTGTGGCCAATCTCTCTCAGATGTTCGACTTCCAACACTTTCCTGTAAATGTTGCCAGCCTGTTTTGATGTGTTTTTTTTTTCTTTTCGCAATTTGCATTAAGCGTAAGTTGTGAATTATTGTTACCTTTAGGCGAGTGTGAAATGGGAGTCCCCGTGGTGTAGAAGTAAGACCTCTCCATATATGGGCTCCCAGGAGACACAGGACCACTAGCGAACATTCTAACACACTGTACTGATGAGACGTAATGAGAACGGAGCTGGTCTAATTGTCTTTCCTTCACCGCTGCCTGTTGGGACGACCACATTTTCAACCAGCAACCACACCACTACCACCACCACCACTAAATCACAGCGCAAACCCCAGTACAAACTCGCGCAATGTTGATGATGATAATGACAAATACATTCACTGTCATGATGTTGTCGATGATAGGAAGACAAAGTTAATGATCAAGTTTACAACTGAGAAGACATTCGTGATGATGATGACAACGACAATGTTGCAGTTGATGATGAGGATGATGAGACTTACCGATGCCGGTGCCTGCCTGCTCCTGTGTGCCTCCTCCTCCTGGTCCGGGCGAGCCGGACGCTACATGCGACGATGACACAGAGGCCACGATCCCCGACACGGAAGCAGCACCCGCCCCAGGCTTCGAGCCCGGAGCTACGGCACCAGCTGGCGTGGTGCGGCGCGAGTCGGCGGTGCCACCGCCACCACCGCCACCGCCGCCACCACCACTGCCACTGCTGGCCCCACCAGCAGCACCACCAGCCAGGACTTCGCCACTCTTATAGCGCTCCCGCTGTTCGATCTTGAGCGTCAGGTAGAGCGTACGGATTGGGAAGTAGACTGCCTGTGGGTAGACACGGCCCACCTGCACACACACACACACACCAGACAGAGGACATCCATCTAGCCTTCACAGACTGTTGAGGAACTTGATGTTCGCGAGCACCTATTAAGGCCGGTACAGGACAGAACCCAGGTGTTATGGAAATAACGCACACACACTCTCTCTCATACACACACCCAACAACTGATGCGCAAAGACTAAGATCCCCCACAGAGCCTCTACACAGACTGTTGGGGCAAGCGCTGTTAGCGATCCCCTATGAAGAGGTGGGTGGCCAATGCCGCGCATGGCCACCTTTCTCTCCTCTGTGCTGATTTTAACAACAGTCTACATGGCACTAATTTATGGCTCAGTTGACCTAGGCGTGGCCCAGGACCGATTCCAATATTCGACACTTTTATTGGTCGTGAGCAGGATTTTAATCAACTCGGGCCGCAAGGTTGGTAGCGCAGTGCACCATGCACTACACGACCGCTCTCCAATACCACCCCATCAAAGACAAAGACCCCCCCCCCCCCCCGTATAGCCTTAACAGACTGTTGGGGCAAGTGGTGTTAGCAAGAACCTATGAAGGCCGGCACGGCACACGAGGCGGTGGGTGGCCAAGCACCACGCCCGGACGCCATTGTCTAACAAGTGGCGATGTTTGAGGCTGTCCAGATAATCGTCACCGGTGTTGGGCGTGAGCGGGAATCGAACTCGGGTCGCCAGGTTCGGAGCGCAGTATGCTAATCGCTACTCTACCACCCCTTCAAAGACAAAGATCCCCCGCATAGCCTGAACAGACTGTTGGGGCAAGTTCTGTTAGCGAGCACCTACCACCCTTCCTCACATACACACGTGTAAGTTTGCATGCACGTCAGGCGATGTCAGGGAGTACCTAATGAAGCACAATTACATTCAAATGGTAGTCAGCATCGTGCCATGGGATGAAGGAAAATTCCACTCTAATCTCTAACAGGCAGCAGTGCACCACCACGTATCAGGGAATGGCCCGGGATGATGTCATCCAGCTGCTTCTGAAATCACTTCAAATCAGCCTTTTATCCAGACTAGGAACAACAACAAAAAAGACGATGGTTGGTCGCATGCCAGTGAAGTAAACGTTTTTCTTGATTCTCAAGAGGTGGAATCAGCCAAGCTCAGTGAAATTGAACACGACGTTCTTTTCATAATCAACGATTTTTGGGTTTAGATCGCGTTATTTATAAATGTGTCGTAACCCTCCACCACCCGACACGGCCAATCAGTAAAAAAAGTGTCACGTTGACAAAAGACAAATAGTTCACTGCTTTAGCCCACCGGTGTGTTGAAGCGTGAAACCACAACATTTACAATTTGAGTACGACGTTTCGCTGGTAATCAAATTGTAAATGTTGTGGTTTCACGCTTCAACACACCGGTGGGCTAAAGCAGTGAACTATTTGTCTTTTGTCAACGTGACACTTTTTTTACTGATTGGCCGTGTCGGGTGGTGGAGGGTTACGACACATTTATAAATAACGCGATCTAAATCCAAAAATCGTTGATTATGAACAATATTGGTCGCGAAAGCCTACGTGTTAAACTGACGACGTTCTTTTGTTGTGCACTCGTTGGTGACCAGACCGAGACCACCTATTTGCCGCATCTGAGCACCCAACTTTAACTATGGGTTCTTCAAACACGCAATCGAAACAAGGATCTCGAGAGGTGGACTTGAAGGTGTGCGTCGGTGTTTCACGATTTTTTGCATTTGGTTTCTTGTCCTTTCCCCGCACCTCCGATTGGCACGGTTGGCTACGTATGGTGCAAAAGAAGTCCAACGTATATACACATACGTACGTACATTCCGAGCTAGCGCAAGTGAGACGGAGGCGTTTATCCAACGGTGCCCGCCCCCCTCCCCACCTCCACGCGGCCGCCCCCAACTTCAATTAGCGAGACTAACTCGGGCAAAAGGGTTGAACTTTTAACATTCACGAGTTGCGCGGGGCGCTGACGCACTCATCCCTTAACGCACGCGTCGCGTAATCAACGTTCCCCTCTGAAGTGTGTTCGCACGCGCGCGGTGGGGGGGGGAAGACAGCTTCATTGAGACGCAACGCAGCGCGTTTACTCTGACGCGCCACCGTCATTTCCTCCTCCGGTGGGGCGGAGGGGGGGGTCAGGAGGGGGCAAGGGGGGCAGCTATGTCAATGACGTCGTCGGGTGGTGCCTGCAGGTCCCGCTTCTGCTAACAGTTTCGGCAGAGATCCTTTAAGGCCGTTGGTCAAAATAATGACAGAGGTGGAGGTGCAGCCCTGCAATTGCTCGCTCTTGTAACCGATGGCGGAAGAGGCCTGCACCAGAGGAAGCTCTACAGAGCTTCTCAGGGTATTTTATGGCCTCCTTTTTCACGCCCGCCTAGGCGTCTTGGACTGGGAGCTATTTCAGGTAGGTGTCAGAGGTGGGGGGGGGACGGTCATGGTATTAGCGCTTCGCAGAACGTGAGTGTTGTTCGCTTGTCAAAACAGGTGGTGGCTTTTCACCGAGTGCTCTCAGGTTTCTTTCCAAGCGCGAACAACAACAACAAAAGCTCATTAAAAATGAATCGGAGCGACGTGCAAATTGCGGCGCCCTCTTTTGAGAACATCTTGAAGCTCACGAGGGCACCTTCCATCTTGTTGCTGTTGGGGAAGAGTAATGTGGTCATTTTCTTGGTTCTTTCGGTAAAGTCACGTAGAAGGGAAGTAATAAAATAATAAAAATAAAACATAATAAAATGAAATAATTCTCACGACGTTTCGGCTACAACGCACCTGAAGACGGCTGCTTGCGTTGTAGCCGAAACGTCGTGAGAATTATTTCATTTTATTATGTTTTATTTTTATTATTTTATTACTTCCCTTCTACGTGACTTTACCAAAAGAACCAAGAAGATGAATCCCTGCAGTCACGAAAGCTTTAAATCGAAATTTAATGTGGTCATTGTTACGCTTCTGTTGATCGACTGACGCAGATAAAAGAGGCTTTCGTAGCGAGCCAGCCACCACGTCATGATATTACATGCCCAATTAGGGCGGTAATGTCACTGCTGTTATTGCTTGTCTGGCCAAAGGGGCCATTGCCCCAATCATCGCCTATTAGATATGTTTACAATGAAGGTTGCACGGTGCTATTGACGAATATATAAAGATTTATTATTTTTGCCTGTGCACCGCCGCTGACGCAGCAGCAGCGTCAGCAAATAATTTGTCTGGAAGTGATTAAGTTGCACGAGGAAGCTCTGCGAGTGAAGATTTTTTTCTCCATTCCCTTTCAGCGTTTTGTGGCATCTCGAGTAAGCGGTCAACACAGGTATAAAGACGACGCACAGATCGCCGAGAAAGTAACACAAATTAACGACAAACGCCGCCGCCAAAAACACATCGCACACGTGCGACATCCCCGCTAGATACGCAAACACCTAGAAAATCTAGACAAACAACGACATCCACGAAAACAAATTTTCTTTATCGTCTATTGCACAACAATATTGCTGATTGTGTTAAAGTAAAAAGGGCATTCTGACCCGCGTCAGAATAACCATTTCGATCGAAACCCCAGGATAACTCAAACAATGGACAAACACACAAACGCACTATCCACAATTTTTTCGCAACGTGCGTTTGTCCTCGGAAGAATTCCATACTTTAGAGAACACACACACGGGGCTGGAATAAACCTAATTTTAAATTGTAAAAGACAGAAGCATGTGTGCGGCCTTATCGTGCACATATCCTGGCACAAGCGCCGTGGTGACGTTACCGCCACTTAGTGGCTTATGGCAGTTGTTGTTGTTGTGTTTTCAGCATGAATGCGTCGCTGGAAGGGATGATATACGTATGTAGAACTTCTTTCCCACCGCACGTAGCCAACCGTGCTAATCGATTGTCAGATGGTCAAGAATTACGACGGAGTGGCAGTCAAGGAATGGAACATGCGCCCGAGGGTACGGCCACCGAGGAGCTGGAGCGATGAAATCAGCTGGTGAGCAGGTGCCGGGTGAATTGTAACATTGCAGGAGCGTGCGAGATCACTCTGGGACAACGTAATTGGCTTCTAGACAGGCGGGGTCCCCGCTCAGGTTAATTATCTTTTGTTATAAGAATGTTAGACGGTGGGAGCCACTCAACAATGCTCGTCTATATGGAGTAGAGGGCGCGGAAGAGGACATTTCAAACCCCAAACGTCTTGCGGCACTGTCCTGTAGACAGGAGCCGGGATTTTGAACGATAACCTTATCAGGGCGTTTTCATTCATTTATTTACACAACTGCGGTGAAGCAGCGACCGTGTTTTGATGATGTCATAAAACAAGCGCCCAAGTGCGTTTTTGATTGCATCTTCCTTTTAATCAGCCGAACGAATCGTGTAAGCCAGCCAACGCGGCGGATGTCTTCTGATCGAGCGGTGCGCAGCGTGGCCGGCCTGCAAGCGATAATCCCAGTGTGCCTGAGTGGCGCCACCACGTCACCCTCCCTGGGGCTGTGGGAGCTCTGCGCTACTCCCTTTTCCACTGGCGAATCTGGGCCGAGACCGGTACGCGTTTCCCGACGTGACCCGTGCCGGCGCCGTCAACGGTAGTGTCGCCGCGCTCAATATAAATCACTCTGATCACCTCGTGGCTTGCAGCCACGGGGGGGTGGGGGTGGAAGGCGTGGGGAAGAAGGGGTGGAGTGGGGAGCGGTGGGGGGGGAGAGGGGGGCAGGGAGAGCGGGGCAGGCTGGGACCCAATTGAGCACAATTTGTTTGCTCCTAGAATTTTTTTTCATTTATACCCGGGCCTATTACAGGGACCAAAAAGTCACCCGCGATTGATTCAACAAAAGACCGTGTCTGAGAAGATGAGAAGAGGGGTGGGTAATGGGACAGGGTAGGAGTGATGTGACGGGAGAAAAAAAAGCACAGTTGAAATGTAAGAAATGTAATGCTCGAAGCTACGAGCGGTGTGATGGTGCTGCCTGCACGCTGTGAGCGTCACTGCAGTGCGAGCGGCGGGTGGCGTGCTCCGAAATAATAATGCAGCTCAACATATTGGGACATTTGTGAAAAAGATCTTTATAGCGCATCGGATTTCTCCGGTGTAAAAAAAATAAATTCCGATATTGCTGGGCAACGTCACGCACAAGAGGCAAAAGTACCCCCTCCCGCCCCACCCGTATACCCTACAACCGGGCTGGTGGGGCAAGGTGCTGTTGTCAGTGAGCGCCTATTGAAAGCCGGCGCAGTGCACGAGGGCATGGCATGGCCATGATCACGCCCGGCCACAATTTTCCTCCCGCGCGCTGATTTGCCACCGGTGTTATCCGTGAGCGGTAATCGAACGCGGGGAAGGTGGGTGGGGTTGCTAAGTGCGTAGCGCAGTGCGTCGACCACTACGCTACCACTCCCCACAAACAAGGCAAGGATCCTTCATTAAGCCACACAGACGATTGGGGCAAATGTACTCAATTGAGCACAGCTGTTATAATCATAATAATGACGATAATGGCCTTTATTTTATCTAAAGCCTCACCGGGTTTCAAATACAACCACAATTTCATCATCATAAGGATCATCATCATCAAAAAAATAATAATCATTAGCTGCAGTTATGCACGAATTCCTTTTTTAGCATTCTCATTGCGAGCAGCATTACCACCAACATCATCACCAACAACATCACCAACAACACCGCCATTAGCGAGTGGGAAATCTGGCCTGTAGGCTGCATAGCCGTGTATTTCAAATTGGTGGAGCGGAGGTGCCGTTGAATCTGGCGACTCAAATTCGACCGCCAGCCCTGGGCTCGCATCAGCGCCGAGTGATATCCGCACGGCGTGAATTGCGGTCAAACCACTCCCACGGGGATGGAGATAGAGGAGGCCTTTTACCAGCAGAAGTTTGACAAAAGGCGGTTGGAGATTCGAACTTCTGAACTGCCCCAACGCAATCAGCGCGGATGTTTTCCGCGAGAACGGTAAATCCCCCAATCTATTCTGTTGAACACGGCGCACAACTTTGTCCCTTTGTTTTTCCCATTTAAAGACAACAAAAACACACGCCACCCGACCGCGCGCGTTACCACCCGTACCACTCCATACACCGCCCCCGCACCCCCCCACTGCGGGAGCACGTAATGAGGCGGACAGAAACATTAATCAATAACGGCTTACCTTAAGAAACGAGAAAACGGTAAAAGAAGGTTAAGAGCAAGGATGCCCTCGGCGCTTCCTGCGCACACTCCGCGAGACCCATTACGAAGGGTGCTCATTACGCGCGCGCGCACACACGCACGCACGCACACACGCACGCACGCGGGGCTCCGCGGTGGAGACGCGCGCGGAATTGTGGCAAATCCACGCACGTGAAAATCGTGCAAAGCGCAAACCACCACGCCGCGCTGTTTTCCATTTGCTCAGCTGATGTTGCGTTTCCGCTGCTTCGGCTGTGGCTCCGAATGCTTCGGCCGACACAGTCGTTTGCCATTTTATTCTCTCCTTCGCAATCATTTGTTTCCGTCCCCTAATCAAATCATGTTAACCGTGTTGAGGACTCGCACAAGCAGACTGTTTCGTCTCATCCACAGTGTGCCCGTTGCTGAAGATGGGGAGAAGAAACTATGGAGCATATCGGTACTGTACAACAATAGATTTTGCTGGACCGTCCCTCTGACGACTATGTAGCCCTGATGCACTGTGCTCTTGATGTCTGGGCTTAAAAGCTTTTCTCCTCTGCCTTCAACAAATGGCCTCTCCAATAACACCCACCACCTCCCCCGTCCTACAACCTCTTTCGGGAGTTGCCACCTGTCCCAATTCCCGGACTGACGGTATTTTACCCAAACAATTCAGGAATTGGCAACACGTGTTCATGTCGCAGGAATTGATTTGAACAGGACCCTGTTCCCGGTATTGTGTTGACATTTATTGTGGCATACTCAGTATACTGCACAGCTTAGATAGGCCTAGAGTTTAGTCTGCAGTGGCAAAGGTGGTTGCACTAATGTCTCTACCGACCTGATGTACGTGCGGCTCACTTAATGTTCAATTGAACATTTCCGCAGGCACCGTGTCTTTTAATGCCCCGTAAATGTTGTGAGATGATCCTCATTGTATGTTTTCTCATCAGATGTGGTACAAGGTCGATTTAGAAAGAAATGTATGCTGGCTCCAGATCAGTTGCCATTAAATGAACAATTAAAGCCGATGATTAAACTGGCAAAGCCATTTCTGATTTACATGGGCCTCGGGCATTTCAATCAAAACTCCAAATATCCAAAGACACACACAGCTGGCAACACAACACAGCGGCACTAATCACAAACAGAACGAAAGAGATACCTGCAACAGTAAAAACGTCACGATCAATCCACTGCTGGATGAAACTGTCTCTTATCGGTCTCCATCCCTCAAAAGATCTTGCGAACTGGATAACGATGACACCGCGCCAGCATAGTTGTGTAGCGCAGGACTACGGAAAGTAACCTTCCTTCATTTTAGGCTGCATACCAAGGGAGGAAGCTTGTAAGATGTATTTCATTGTCTCGTTAAATCTCGCTAAGTGCAACGTCCCAAAGAACCGGTGATGTGTGCATCACATCCAATAACAGCGTAATTGATCATTGGTTTTTTACCCTTTTATCTGGCAACAAAACGGACACCTTTTTTACAAGGAGTCATGTTTGCATAGACCACAATACCTGCAGTCATAATGCAAACAAAAAACATAACTCTGATAATGTATGCACTGTCCTTGAAGTTGATTGGTCCACACCCGAGACAGCTTTCCTTAGAGGCTAGTCTCACATGGGTTGGACCAGATGACGCCAAAAGAGTTATGTTTTTTGTTTGCATTATGACTGCCGGTATTGTGGTCTAAGCAAACATGACTCCTTGTAAAAAAAGTGTCAGTTTTGTTGCCAGATAAAAGGGTAAAAAACAAATTATCATATTTTTTACTGGCAAATGAGGTACCAATGGTGTAAACAGTTTAATTGTTAATGCCCGTAATCATGGTCTGCAAATAACCCCCCCCCCACCAAACCTCTACGCCCACCAGACACGGCAAAGACGGTTCACATTAATTCCCAGCCGCTATCCCCAACCAAATTAAATTTTGGCACGCTTACGCTTTCTCCAACCTTGTACACGTAACTGGGGCGATTAAAAAGCGGGAGGGGATACATTAATTTCGGTAATTCATACGGCGGGGGGGGGGGATTGTGCTCGGATCGCTGGTGAGGAAAATGTAAAAAATAATTATTGGAATTCGCAACGGCTTTTAAACGTTTGGCAGAGTACGAACTGGCCAGAACCGGCGATCCGAGGGCAATACCACAGATACTGCCGCCGCAGGGTAGAGCACACCAAGTGCACATCACAAATGCATCACGTGTACGTAATGCATCCAACACCACTATATATACACACACACTATGTATACACTGTATAAAGATTCCCGTATAGCCTTTGACAGACTGCTGGGGCAAGTGCTGTTAGCGAGCACACAGCCCTACACGTGAGGGTAGGTGTAAAACACCACGCCCGGCCACCTTTGTCTCCCCAGTGCCGATTTAGTTTTACACATCGCACCAGGTATTCGTTTAAGATTGAGTTGACTGAGAGGAGTGCCCGGGGCCGGGTTCAGACACAGACACTCATCACCGTTACTGGTCACGAGCAGGGAATTGGGTCACGGGGTTCAGAGCACAACGCGCTAACCTGTAAGTCATAGCTGCCCACGATACACATGCACAAAAACTCACACCTATTACATGAATAAAAATAAATCATTTAAGAAATATAATTAGTGCAAGGAGAAATTGTATTGGGACCAGAAAAGTACATTCTTGAGAGTTGTAACGGAGCGCTGTCGAATCGTCAACAACTCCTTTATTCACCACAGGATCTTGGCAAGGCGCCTTTGTTATTTACAGACATAAAATCCCACCTCCAAAACCACCACTGGCTCGTTCCATTAGCTGTTTTGCCAACCGCTGGAATTCTTGGCAAGAGAACACATTACACAGATCCTCGTCGAATGCAGGCAATAGTGCTTATTTAACGAGCACCTATCAAGGCCGGCACAGAACATCACAAGAAGAAGTGGCGTTGCCTCAACCATACACGACCGCCTTTGTCTCCATAGCGCTGACATTTTTACGCGATGCACCAGGTTACTCAATTCCATCCGAGTCGAACCGAGGAGAGATCCAGGAGAAGTGTGGATAGTATGTTCTATGAATGTGCATTGCTGCGGAAGGGACTAGAAGAAAAATAATTAAGGCAGCACGGCGGAGAAGTGGTAACGTTCTTGCCTCACAGTAAGAAGGACCTGGGTTCAATTTCCGACTGGGGTGTCAATCCGCATTGAGTTTGTACGTTCTCCCCCTCTGTTTAGCGTGGGGGGTTTCCTCCGCGTTCGTGGGTTTCCTCCCCATAGCTATAAACAAAACCACACAATGGAACCGGTCTTGGACCAAAACATCCCCAAAATGTGAAATACTACCCGCAAAATTATTTAACTGGGATTACACGTGTAGCGACATCGCCCGCCCGCCCGCCCGCCGTATCGCGAACAAACAAAAAAACCTGGCGGGACCCTCGCGAAAGAAGAGTCGAGGCTTTCCTGGGCAGACGAGCCAAACGAGGTACAACTCCACAAGCAAAACTCTCGCGGACGTTTTCCGCATCTCCATGCGATCGCCTACCGTGCTGATGAGGTTGAGCAGCAGCTTCCCCTCGCTGCACACCAGGCAGGTGAGGAGCTGTGGGATCCACGCCACCCACTGGATGGGAGGGACGCCGACGCAGTACTTGTCGACCGCCTCCGCCAGCGTGTTCTTCTCGTCGTCGAAGCTCAGCAGCCACAGCACCTGCACCGCCCCCCCCCACGTAACACGCCGGGGCCGACGGTCAATGTCCCGGTCGATCAGTACACTCGCGACAGCCACGCGCACACACGCGCACATCCGTATGCCACCGCCACACTTATGGCTGAGAGGAGAGAATGGGACTGCAGAGGCAGGCAGGCAAGGCTCTGGTTGGCAGAGCCAGAACTGCCGGCACGTGGGGCGACAACGGTCTAACGATGTTACATTTTTATATGTACCTGCGAATTACTCCATTTAGAATTATCCGTTGCAAACATTGCCACTCAGCCTCCACCCCAACCTGAAAAAGTTATGAGAGCCTGCGAGGCTTTCCTGGGATGAATTCGCATAATAATAACAAAAAAATTAACAAGCTTTGTCACAACTGTATTAGAGGCATAATCGTCGTCAGTTTACATGCGAGTGCAACAATCACCACAAATATAACTGATCGTTTGTGCAACCGTTTTCTTATTTGTTACTGTGACACGGTTGTTTTGGGTCCTCTTTCCACTGGGTGTATTTGCATCCATTTTCGATTTGCTTTGTTGCTGAAACTTGTTTTAATAGTCGCGCTTTTGTAATCTTGTGCGACCCAGGTCACTTTTGAGCTCTTAACCTTCTTGCGACAAAATACACTTTAAAAACTTCAATGCTGATAACGAACCAAAACCAGGTTTAATGAACAGGCAACTCATAAATGCCCCCAAGGGCATAGCTCCCGAGTGTGCAGGCACCAGGGCCGACGGGATGGAATTCAGCCCAGGCCTCCGAAGAAGGGTGGGTGGGAACTGGATGGGGGAGGTAAACGGTGCCCATTTCAATCCCGACACCAGGGCCCATGCCAACCACACTCTGCCACCGCGTGACCAGCAGTGTGATTGGACGAGAAGCTCGCTGGCACGACCTCGACAGTCGTTCTCCGACGTCATTTTCAGCGAGCGTGTTTTGACGCGCGGCGGGGTAAGCTGCTTGCTGCAAAGGTCTGAATGGAAATGTCTGTGTCTCAAGGCAACGGCAGCACAGTTGTAATTTAATAGGAAAACGAGCAGATTTTTTTCGTTTACAAAAAGTAGGTACAGTATTCGGCCATGGGAGCCGCTACAGTGCTGTGACGGTCAGCGCGCTGGGACTTGCAATCCAGGTGGTCGCTGGTTGGAACCCATTACCCGGCGCAGCAGCAATTTGAAAAACGGGGGACGAGTTTCTTAAATGCCCTCCCCTCCACCGCCTCCACACATAGTTAGTCCATCGGCAGGTCATGGGTGGTGGGGGTTCAGTGTGGGTACACCAAAACTCTTCCAACACGTCTGGCCAACGTTGAGGAGTGGACCAAAATAGCATCCCTGTCAGAGGTTTCTCTCGCGGAGGCCCTTTTCCTGAGTGGTCGCACGGGCAAGCAATTGCAGAGGTCACACCCTCACCTCTTCGGCCCTCGCAGCACCGCCGGTTCTCGTGTCAACAGCGCCGGCTCGTTAAGGCAAGGGTCTACATTCCTGCTCGCCAACCGCTCGTGCCGGGCTCACCGCGAACGGTGCTCCGGCACACCCGATTCATGCGATTACTCCGCCGGTGACAGATTTATAGCGAGCGCCGCGTGCACGGCGCGTCAACGGACACCCGAGACGAAAGGTGTGCACTCCGGTGTGTCTCAAAACACCTGCCTGAACGTTTGTTGCGGCTCAGAGTTTACATACAACGACAATCTTTGGAGAGAGTGGTGGGTGGGTAGGTGGCGGGTGAAATGCGCCACGGTGACGAGATGTCAACTACCTCGTCTGGTATAAGGAGGTCGTGGGTTCAATCCCGACCCTGACACCTGTACATTTGGAGTTTGCATGTTTTCTCGACCCGTGGTCGTGTGGATTTTTCTCCCGGTGCTCCTCTTTTTCCCTCCACATTAAGAATCAATGCACGTTTAGAGTATTTGGCTGCTATAAATTTCCACATGATCAGCCACTCTCGTTGAGCTATCATTTGCGACCAGGTTCGCTTCTGAAAAAGACCTACACAGCTTAGCCTGGTAAAATAAAAACCGCTTCATAGTTTTACACTGTTTAATTCGGGTTAGGATCTGCCGGCTGCCTCAATTCTGGGGGGGGGGGCTCGTCTGTCTGGCGTCCGGCTCCCCTTCCCCATCGGGCTGAACAGAGCCGACTCACTGCCGGCAGACAAGCCAGTCCGAGCGAGTCTCCAGGAAAACATGTCGCCACGCTCTCATTTTACGCTCGTCACTACTAATGCGATTGTAGCCCTCTGCTGACCTATCATTTGTGGCTGGGTCGCTTCGGTAATAAAAGCGACATAGCTCAGTGGGCCTCGCCTGGTAAAATGAAAATAGTTTAGTTTAATATAGAATGACTAAAGGACTAGTTCAGATAGATCTCGTGCCACTGACGCTGGCCGTGTTAGCGTGGCCGGGACCCGTACTCGGGTCGCCGGGATCGTGGCTCAGCGCGTCTAGCACAGCGCTGTCGACGCAACCACTCCGCTTTATATTCTTAGGTTTTTTCGGTAAAGTCACGTAGGTAAAACATCAAAATTAATGAAAATAAAATAAAATAAAACAAAAATCACGACGTTTCGGAGGCAACACAAGTCTCCGTCATCAGGTGGGACCGTCACAGCTGTTACGCTTCCCGGTCACAGCTAAGATCAGTTTGATAACAGAACTGGTCCTGAGCTTCCACAGACTCCCTCCCCCCCTTCCCTTCAACAATCCGCACTGACCAGCGTGAGCAAAGCACGGTCAAACAACCAACAGCGCCGACGCGGTGCCATTAGGAGGCTTTCACCCGGCGAGGGATAGATGATAACAGCCTGTCCATTAAGGAATGATCGCAGTGATGGGATTCCTATTATTATAACCATAACGATGTTTTCAACGGCCTGTGCACATACCATCCACGGCACGTGGAACAAACGAGACCGTCCGTTCAGAAATCACGAGGGAAATTGGTGACAGTGAGAACCCTTACTGCGAGAGTGCAGCGACTGGTAAACTCAATGTCAGAGTTCACCAAGTGGCAGAGTGGCGCTCAGTACTGAATGGCAGAGTGCGTGGATTGTCACTCTTAATACTGAATGGCTGTGTTATAGACCGGCACACTCACTACTGAATGGCAGAGTGCACGGACTGCCACTCTTAATACTGAATGGCTGTGTTATAGACCGGCACACTCACTACTGAATGGCAGAGTGTTAGAGACCGGCAAGCTCACTACTGAATGGCTGTGTTAGAGACCAGCAAGCTCACTACTGAATGGCAGAGTGCACGGACTGCCACTCTTAATACTGAATGGCTGTGTTATAGACCGGCACACTCACTACTGAATGGCAGAGTGTTAGAGACCGGCAAGCTCACTACTGAATGGCAGAGTGCACGGACTGCCACTCTTAATACTGAATGGCTGTGTTATAGACCGGCACACTCACTACTGAATGGCAGAGTGCATGGACTGCCACTCTTAATACAGAATGGCTGTGTTATAGACCAGGAAACTCACTACTAAATGGCAGAGTGCATGGACTGCCACTCTTAATACAGAATGGCTGTGTTATAGACCAGGAAACTCACTACTAAATGGCAGAGTGCACGGACTGCCACTCTTAATACAGAATGGCTGTGTTATAGACCAGGAAACTCACTACTGAATGGCAGAGTGCACGGACTGCCACTCTTAATACTGAATGGCAGTGTTATAGACCAGGAAACTCACTACTGAATGGCAGAGTGCACGGACTGCCACTCTTAATACTGAATGGCAGTGTTATATAATTGCCACTCTTAATACTGAATGGCAGTGTTATAGACCAGGAAACTCACTACTGAATGGCAGAGTGCACAGACTGCCACTCTTAATACTGAATGGCAGTGTTATATAATTGCCACTCTTAATACTGAATGGCAGTGTGAAAGACCCCAAACTCACTACTGAATGGCAGAGTGCACAGACTGCCACTCTTAATACTGAATGGCAGAGTTAGAGACCCCCAAACTCACTACTGAATGGCAGAGTGCATGGACTACAGGGGCGAGACAGACCCAGGACCAACATCAAGGGCCGGGCTGAAAGAACCGAGTGCTTTATGGGCTGCAGAGGACAGACAGAGATGGAGAGAGATAACAAAAGCTGTGCCGGCTACAGAATTTGGGGCCCAAAACAGCAGAATGTAAAACACCGTCAATGCCTATACAGGTCGTCATACGTCGATGGCGATTAACCTTGAGCAGCCAATAACAGGCTATTGAGATTTGTGGGGCCCAAAAACGGCAGAATGTACAAACATGATGTACATACATAATGATGTATGTTGATTAACTGTGAATAACTCAACAAATAATAGATAGCCACTGCAATTGATAAGACTACATTAACCCACCCCCCTCTGGTATTCACACCTGACTGGCTCACTGTGATGACATCACATTGACCCCGGCCTCTATGCAAGACCGAAACGGGAGGATTTTTCCACAATTCTGGCTGTCGCATGATTGAGGCTTGGTTGTAATTACAGGTGAAACGTCGTACTCGAAATGTAAATGTTGTGGGTTCACTCTCCAACACACTGGTGTGCTGAACTAGTAACTAACTGGCACGTTTTGTTTACGTGAAAAACCTTACTAATTTGGCCGTGTCGGGCGGTGGCGGTATTTGACGACACATTATTCTTTACGCGATATCACCCTAAAAACCTCTATTATGGATAATTTTGGTCGCGAAAGCCTACGTGTTAAACTGAGAATTGGTAGATCGGGTTGATAACGGCAAGCCGATATCTTTCGGCAAAAAGGCAAAACAAAAATCGCCGCAGTCCCTGCACAACTCACCTCTCACGCCGCCGCAGATTTTGCGTGGCCGAGAGCCGGGTTTGTGTGTCGCATTCCGGGGCACGCAAAAGGGATTAATATTCGCAGCTCGCAAGAGTTGGCAAGTGTCATCCACGGTTTAGCGCTAACTTGCCTCTCCGGTTCACACGGCACCTTGACGCATTCCCCTGGCACTTGTGACACACTCCACTGGCACAGCAGCAGCTGTAAAAGCTTTAGGGTTCTTTAAACACAATCTGGATTTGGCAGAGTATAGGAACGGCATTTAGCTGTAACAGAAGAACTGTCAAGGTGGGTGGATGCGAGAGTGAAAACAATTATTTATTTTGGGATGCTGCCATGCGATTGCATTTCGAGGGCTGATGTGTATTTTGCCACATTTTATTGGTACGATGACGAACAAATAAATAACTAACAACTCTTTGTCAATCGACTGCTGGATGTAGTGCCTCTCAACCCACACGATCATGGGGGTCATGTGACCATTTGACCATACTTCACCACGATGGCTTTCCCAAGCAGTGAATGTTTGATTGTTTACGACACACATCTTAGGAATTCCCGCAGCCCGACTGCAAACGCTGCCTGCCCTCACCTTGCCTCGGCCTCGCTGCACCCAAACATCTCCTTTCATGTTCCGCTATTAACCCAACCCCGTTTGTTTTCGTTCCCTCCCCACCTTCACTTAGCACAACGCCCACACCGCATGCCTTCTGACCCTCACCAAACCTCTGATCCCATATCCTCGCTCGTGATAAGGTGTCCTTGGGTTAGAGATCGCGTACATGTGTCATACACCCTATTTATACTAAATAACAATTTTATTTTACCAGGTAAGGCCCACTGAGATATATAGCTCTTTTTCGGAAGCGACGTGGTTATCACAAATGATAGCTCAACGAAGTGGGCTATCACGTGGAAATTTATAGCAGCAAGTTTATTTTAAATGTGGAGGGAAAATCAGAGGACCCAGAGAAAAATCCACACAACCACAGGGAGAACGTGCAAACTCCCAAAATACAGGCGTCAGGATCAGGATCGAACCCACGACCTCCTGTATACCAGGTGAGGTAGTTAACATCTCGCCACCGTGGCCAATAAGTAAGGTTTGCCACGTCAACAAAACGTACCAATTTTTTTCTACTTCAGCATTTTGTTGATCGTCGCAAGTAGCACGCCCAAAGATAAAGATCTTCTTATAGCCTTCATAGACTTTTGGGGCAAGTGCTGTTTGCGAGCACAGCACACGAATGGGGGGGCTGCCCGGCACCACGGCTGGCCACCTTTATCTCCCTAGTGCCGATGTTTACACACTGCACCAGGTACTCATTTGAGGCTGAGTCGACCTAGAGGTGGCCCAGGAGCAGTTCAAATACCGGTCACTGGTATTGCCCGTGATTGGGAATCGAACTCTGGTCACCAGGTTCGTAGCGCTGCAGATTAACCACTGCACTACCACTCCACCCACCAAGTAACGCGCACACACAAGCACGCGCACATACACACGCACCAGGTCTGTCTCCCCGACAGACCTGGTCTTCACCTGAGGACGGCTGCTTCCGTTGTGGCCGAAACGTCGTGAGAATTATTTTATTATGTTTTATTTTTATTATTTTATTACCTCCCTTCTACGTGACTTTACCGAAAGAACCAAGAAGAAAAGAACAAACCAAAGCTCACCTTGGCCAGGTACTTGCGGGACTTGTGCTCGTTCTGGTGACGGCAGGCGTGCAGGTAGCAGGCGATGGCATAGACGCCCAGGTGGAGCTGGCGCTCCTTGACGAACACGGCCTCCAGGTAGTCGCCCCACATGGCCCACGCCTTGACCAGCACGTCGTGCATCTGCACGGCCGCCGAGAAGGCCTTGTTGGCCTCCTCCGATCTACGGTGGGCCCGGGGGGAAGGTGCAAGAGGCACGGTTAGACGCCGACACGAAGATTACAGCCAGCACGGCATACTATCGCGGGATGGGGGTGTGGACAGCTGACTGCCCAGTGCTGAACGTTCACACTGCACCGGGTACTCATTTACGGACGAGTAGACCAGTTCAGATACAAACATCGCATACCCACACACGAGCACATACAGACACACGTGCACACAACAACGTGTCATAGGCGACTGTGGGGAGGGATACTTGGTTGGCGTCAGAGGGCAGTACAGCAAATCCATTCAATCTAGTTTGCATGTTCACCACAAGTACTGTGTGGTTTATGCAGACTTGATTCCTTGCAAAATATTTCTATTTGGTGTTTGAACATCTTAACACGTCCTGTTTTATTTCCAGAAAGGCTTAAACCTATTCCTATTTTTCATACATTATATCCAGCTTCACCAACCCACACTGACCAGCGTGGTGAAGTATATTGAAAAAAAGTGGCGTTTTTCTAAAAAAAAAAAACACTCCACTTTTTTCAAATTTTCTTGCTGTGGTTTTCACACCTGATGATGATTGCTTGTGCTGCAATCGAAACGTCGTGAGAATTTTATTGTTTAATTTTCATTATTTTATTATTTCCCTTCTAACGTGACTTTACCGAAAGAACCAAGAATATAAGTAGTTGTACTTATGTGTCTGTGCATAATTTGTATTTCGATGATTTACCTTCCAAAAAAAATCTGGCATGTCTCATACCCCCCAAAAAGGGCATCTCGCACGCCCAGGGAGTGCGTGCATCCCAGGTTAAGAACCACTGCTTTAAATGCTAAGTGGAATTAGGGGTGGTAAACAAAAGATTTGCATATCGCTCGCAACCGAAGTGCACGCGCAGGCCCGCAGGCCCGTAAACACAGACGCACAGCGGCAAATATCCCAGACGGTCGGGACAAGTGCCGTTAATGAGTACCTATTATTGCCGACATGGTGCCTGGTACTTATTTAGAGCTGGGTTGACACAGAGCAGGCCCAGAACCGGTTGAGATAATTGCAAATTATGTTAGCCATGGCCGGGAATCGGTTTGTTGTGCAGTGCAACTACTGCTGCACCACCAAGTCCCCGCTACCACCAGAATCACTGCAAACCTGGGGTCAATTACAATTATAAATGTGCCACTGGAAATAAATTACAGTCACAATGCAACTGCAATTTCAGCTAACGATACTGCTGTAGATCGAAATAGGTCCGTCAGAAGCAAGGTTCCTTTCATGCCACGTGGTATTTGGTCTGTCAAAAGCACCTAAGAGAGACTCGGGACAGGCTCAGATAATCGCCGCTCCACTCTCGTCACGACCCCATCCCCCATGTTCCCCGAGCCCGACCTCACCCCGAGTCACTGCCCCTACCCCATTGTTCCCTGAACCCTGCCTCACCCATGCCCTTCCAGGCAGCCCAACTGCCTGGCCACCACTACCTCAATCTACTCTCATCGACGCTTAGCTTAGGAACCCATCGACCCTGTCATTCCGTGCACTCACTTCATACCGTACCATCCACCTTCACGCCCATCCCCTTCTATCAGCCTCATCCACTATCACGTTCCATCCATCCCTCCATCAACCCCCTGCACCATCGCCTCCTTCCCCTGCTGCCATATCTCATTCCTTTTCCAAACCCGATTACTAACGGATATACGAGTACCATACCCATCCTTCGAATCGAACTCGGGTCACCGGGTTCATAGCGCAGTAAGCTAACCGCTACACTACTGCTCCTCACACAAGTGCGTGCGCACGCACACACACGCACTTACACATGCGTACACACCACACGCACACAACTGACAGGAATGTAAGGCGATGCCTACCTTAATATAATCAGAACCAAGCTCGTGGCCAAAAATGAAGCTGCTCGGGCAATAGAATCGTGATCATTTTTTCGACGGGACATCAAAGGACTTTTATAGCAGGTCCAGATGTGTTGCTGCAACTGTGGCCACAGCTGTTCCTCGGCTCACGCGTGCAACACAAACACCGGCATCTCTTTGCGTACGATCACAAAAATGTATTGAGAGGAGATACAACTTCTCATGGCCGGCTGGCAAAATAAATAGCGACGGAAATATCTCTCGTACAGCCTCACAAATAGTTGGTGCGTGTGTGGTAATTGAGTGCTTGTTAAGGCTGTCACGCGACACGAGGGGGTGGGGTGTGGCAAGCACCACGCCCTTTGTCTCCCCTAGCATTGACGATAACACAACGCACCAGGTACTCATTTATAGTCGAGCGGATCTAGGGAATGCCGCGTGCAGACACGACTTTGCCAATGATTTAAACCCGACGCCGGCTATTTATGGTTCATACAAACAGCGGCATTAACCAGGGCTGCCTGCCAGATTCGAACCGCCGGGCCTGGTCCCCACCGCCCACTGGATGTCCCCTGTCTGTAAACATACGACGTGACCGGCCATTAGCCAAACGTCCCAATGCTGCCTACGAATTATAACCCGCGAATTACGCGTCTGGGATTGCAAAGGAGCAGCAGCAACATCGCCCCCCTGCAGCGAAAACGACTTGGCAGCACCCCACTGGAAGGGAGTCTTCTTGAGAGTGGGCGAGGCTCTCAGAAGGATACAAGCGAAGTAATATTAATAATGAGAAGAGGGCGATTTGCTTTGAGAGGTAACAGACACCACCCCCTCCCTCCTCTTCTTCCTCCGCAGCACACGGCAGCATTGCCGCGCGCGATTCTACTCACTTGTTGATCTGAGCCAAGAACATCCCCTTGAGCGCGTAAAATTCCGCCGTCATCTCCTTGGTGAAAAACTTGAGGTTCGTTGACTCGATCAATTCCAGTCCCTGGGGGAGTTCGGGCGAAAAACAGGCAGTTAGCGCAATTTGCACCTACCTGGCATGTGTGCGTACGTGTGTGTGTATACATACAAGTGTGCGCATGGCAACGTGCGCGCACACACACATTCGCAAATGCACACACACATTCGCAAATGCACATGCGCAAATACAAAGATGCCCCCCCGTATAGTCTCAACAGACTGTTGGGGCAAGTGCTGTTGGCGAGCACCACCTGTGAAGGCAGGGGGCGGCACGTGAGGAGGTAGCTTGGTCAACACCACGCCTGGCCACGTTTGTCTCCCCTGTGCTAATGTTTTACACAGCGTACCAGGTACTTATTAAAGACTGAAAAAACCTAGTGGAGGACCAGGGCCGGTTCACATATTAGTCACCGTTGTTGGTTGCGAGCCGGAATTCAATTTTAGTTGCCGGGTTCGTAGAGCACTACGCTATCCTCTTTGCCACTCCTTCTCCCACCAACACTCACGATTTATGTATTTTGCACACAAGCATAACTTTGAGAATCTTCCGACGGCATCCTATGACTCGCAAGAACAGAACGCAACATTCCCAACGTTATTATTGATGGAAGAATATTCAAACCATTATCATATTGCCATCAATCTTCACGCAAATTGCAAATAGCTGAGATTCGGCAATATGTTCACTTTTAAAACTTACGTAAAATATTTCACGCCAATGCGCATGAATAAGTGAGACACGGGTAATTTATTCCAGCACACGGATGCACGCCTGCAAATCCCATTACCCAAACTCATCTGCAGTCTCCGCAATTTAGTCCAGAATGACGGCCACTCGACTGGAAAAGATGAATCTGCATTCAAATGCTACATCCCCAAAACCACAATTTTGAAAATTAAAATTATTTCAATCTTGCGCGAGTACCTATTCTTACCCTTGTTCAAAAATTAGCCAGTTCCTTCCCAATGCCGGTTTGAACGCAGGATAACGCTTGCGTGGGTGACCACCTGTGCACAAGCAGATTGCCATAGGGATTGCAGGGCTACGTGATTGGTAGCAGAGGCCCGTGCAGCAAAATGCATTGTTGTACTGCACTTCTATTGTCACATCTAACCTCGCCACCTTCACAAATCCGCACCGACCAGCGTGGCAAAGTATGGTCAAACAACCCCCCCACCTCCCCCCACCGGAACTACCCACGGCACAGGTGTGGTGGAGGCTCTCATCCAGCAGTGGATTGACCGAAAGGGCCATGCAAATGTACACATGCGCACGTGCTACACTGCGGGAATCTTCTTCTTCCGTATGGCTGATGTAGATGCTGAGCAACCACTACAATTTCACATTCAGGTGGGAAATCCAGACAACTGCTTCAGGAGCAGCGCAGTGTTATCGCTGCGACGTCTCCTTCGCATTTGTGGAACGGACATTGCGTCGTTATACGTTGTACGGTCTCTGTTCTGGATGACCCAAGTTTGCCGCACACTAGAGAGTTTAAATTTTCCATGTGTACATCAGTTATCCCCCGCATCTTCTACTGCCATGGTTTGTGCAGTGGATGCGGTTTAGGGTGGGCCGTGAGCTTCGTCGAAGATCAAACCCAGGCATCTTCTGCGTTGAGTCTTTCACAAGGTGTTAATTTTGCGAGTTCTTTTGAACTCAAAGCAGCTCTCCAAGCTTCATCGGAGTTGAACTCTCATTGCTACCGGTTAAGCGCGCAGGTCCAAAAGGGGCCTGCGTGACTTCAAGCGACGATGGGGGACGCCATCGAGCTCCTGGTGAATGGGAAGGCGACCGTTTTCCTCGATTTGCAGAACTTCCCCGGAGGGCATGCCCAGAGGCGACACAGCCTTGCCCTTTTTGGGCAGAATTCTGTAGGAGTTCGGCGAGGGCATCCTAGGGTACGAGGAATAGAGAGGGGCACATGGTCGCCGCTCACAAAGGGGGCGTCTGTGCGCTTTGTCGTCGTGGCACGCGATTTTTCTGCGAATCACGCTCGCAGCCATCATTACACACTCAGCTGCCAACAGGTCCCACAGGTCGGCGAGTTCCCGGTAAAACAATTTAATTAAAAAAACAACAATAACACGCCATTGTTTCAGAACTAACCGAAATTAATGAAGGGGGAGGGAGGGGGGGCGAGATATTCGTACACAATGACCTCCCAGCAAGGACAGCAGTGCAAGCCTTGGGAATGTAAATGTTGAATGAATGGCTCTGTAATGCATGGTATTTTTCGAGCTAGGGCTCAATGCCAGACGATTCAGATGTAAACAATGGAAAGGCCTGTTATTATTATTATTCGTGCAAAGTGTACGGGTTAACACATTCTAAAATAACATCCTACGGCGGTGGATATTTTGAAATCACTACAGAAATTGTCGATGTTTCTGTGCAGGCAGAGGGAGAGGTGGCCACGTGCGGTGGTCCGGCGAGCTGCGCCATGGAACCCGGCGACACGACTTTGATTTCCCATCTGGTGTTCTCACGCCAGCGGCGAGCGATGTCCGTTCCTGGGGCCTCCGCTGCCTTCATCAACCCCTTACTGACCGGCGTGGTGAAGTATGGACAAATAAAACGCGGTGACTGAGAGGCACAGGGGAGGCCGCCTTCATTCCCCTGAGGGAAGAAAATTAATAACAGGTGTTTCCGTACGATACTACACTCTTTGTAAGTAAAAATTACACCGGTTATTGATGTTCATGTTGACGTTCATAAATTGTATATAATTATAATTGGATTTTTTTTTGCCGTTGCAAGATCTTTTTTTTGCACCTTCTTTGAGAAGCATTTTCGCCTGTACGTTAACCGATGTATTTTATCGCTCGTTTTCCTTACACAGGACCATTTGTGTGAGTGTGCTCTGACTGGTTAAAAAAATACACGACACACCGTAATTACTTCTATCCTGAAGACGAAGATCCCACTGCCACCACAGACAATGACCCCCCCCCCGCCCAGGTAGCCATCTAGACTGTTGGGGCAGGTGCTGTTAGCGAGCACCTATACAAAAAAACTGCACAGCTCAACGGCGCACGAGTGGGATGGTGTGGCCAGCGCCACGCCCGGCTGCCCTCATCTCCCCTGTGCTGATATTTTACACGCCGCAATAGGTGCTCGTACAAGGCTGAGTCGACGTGAAGGAGGCACAGGGCCGAGTCAGTTATTCGCTCCTGACGTTGGACTGGGTATCGAACCCAGGTCGTCGGGGTCTGGGATGCGGTACACTAACCACTGCGCCACCGCTCCTCACTGTAGCACCACAACCACCAGAACCCCTGCAAACCTGGAGCCAATTACAATGGTGTCATTGTTAATGAATTGCAGTCACAAGGTAACTGTAATTTTAGCTAACAATCTAATTTGGTCTGTCAAAAGCAGCGTTCTTTCCATAGCACGTGATCATGATCAGTGTCGACCTTACGGGGTGGTCACGAACAGCACTTTCCCAACGGGTGTCGAAGGTCAAACGGGGAATCGTTGTCATCATGTGCCATGTGTGCGTGTGTGGTTATTGATGGTGCAATGATTGACACAATATATGTTAGGTTATGTGTCTGCGTCGGCAGTGGTGCACAAGCACAAATACCAACAAAAAGTTCGTCAATAACACTGCCACAAGGGGAAGTAAAATAAAAATACGAAATTATGTTTCAGGTAATGGTCCTTCTTCATAGTAAAGATCTCTGCTATAGTGAAATAAATTAAATACTTAGGTCTCAACCACCATCAAAACCCTGACCAATTAACACCTCATTTGTTAGTTGTGCCACTGTACTCGTTCTCTACCATATTTGTTTTTTGTATTTGTTTTGTTGATGCTGCTGTGCTCACAGCACCTTTGACCTGATCTTTCCGCACATTCGGACAGCGAGATTTGGACCTCGCAGCTTTGCGGTCAGCGGTCCATCGGCCTGAAACTCACCTACCCACTCACTCACCTATTCAGCGGTCCATCGGCCAGAACTCACTGCTGCTGCATGTTCAAGACTCTTTACAAACATTTAACCAGTTCAATGTAAAATGCAAGGCAGAACTGTTTAAGAGAGCTTACAATTTTACGAATATTGTGCGCTCGTGATAACCTAGGTGACAAGAGTTTGCAATCGGCTAAACGGGGCCCATCGTCTGCGTAGCAAACCAAACACACCCGACACTCGCACCGCCCCCCCCCCCAACTCCCTTCCCCGTGCCCTCTCACCTGCATGCACTCGTTCTTGCCCATGACACCCGCCATCTGCAGGTAGCACTTGACCTGCTGGCGTATCTTCTGGAAGCAGTCGACGATGGGCACGGAGGGGATGGTGTGTATGCGGCTGAGCGAGTCCAGAGCCACGCCGACGAGGCCCTGCTTGCGGGCCATCTTGCCGTACTGGATGATGGCGGAGGCGGAGGCGTGCACGCCCAGCAGGGCCTGGCTGCCGTTGGGGTCGCCCTGCGAGCACGCCTCGTATGACGTCACGATCGCTGCGGGATGCACGCACGGGGAGACACGCGAGACAAAGCGCCGACATGCGTGTTCGTCATTATGATTGTTATTAAACGGTAAGTCCTTGCTTAATGCGTGTTCACGCAACGCATTTTCACGACTACGTGCTTCTTGTATTGCGGAACACTTTTCGCACAACGCGGAATGCGTCAACGTTATAACGCAGAACTACGCCCGTTATAACGCAGAACTACGCCCGATATAACGCAGAACCACGCCCGTTATAACGCGGTTTCTGAGCAGCTGCCGACAAACTCATTTTTTGCGCTATGCAGCCGAGCAAAATGATACAAAAACACGTCCCCTCATCTCAACAGCAATTCCTCGCTCAACACGTTTTTTGGCAAAACGCGGAACTTTTCAGGAACTCATCTACCGCGTTCAACGAGAGATTATTGTCATGGTAATTTCTACTTGTGACCCTGCTGCGTTGCCGCCGTACACTATTCGCTCGCTTCTTCTTGGTTCTTTCGGTAAAGTCACGTAGAAGGGAAATAATAAAATAATAAAAATAAAACATAATAAAATACAATTCTCACGACGTTTTGGCCACAACGCAAGCAGCCGTCCTCAGGTGAAGAACAGGTTTGTCAGAAAGACAGGTCTGTCGGAAAGACAGCTGTCTTTCCGACAGACCAGTTCTTCACCGTCGTGAGAATTGTATTTTATAGTTATATTTTTATTATTTTATTATTTCCCTTCTACGTGACTTTACCGAAAGAAACAAGAAGATGAATCCCTGCAGTCACGAAAGCTTTAAATCGAAATTTATTCGCTCGCTTTCGAAGGGAGAGAGAGACAGAGAGGGCGAGTGACTCCGAGGTGCGAGGAGGAACCAAAGACGAGCGGGAAGGCAGACACGCGGCAGGTCGCCACCAACAATCGCCAAAACTCTGTGGTCCTCTACCATATTCGGTGTTATCAGCAAATGAATGGGTGTTCCCACTTGGGAGGAAACCGGAGCATCCGGAGAAAATCCACGCGTGCTAGGGGACAACACTCAATCCCATACAGACGGAACAGGTGGAGCCCACATTTTTGCCGTACCACCTTCGCCTGGCGAGCCATGGCACGGCTCCTCCTCGACACCCACAGGAAGGGAGTTTCGCAACATTTGTGCAAGTGGACTCATAGTCATCTGTTTCCATCTGTACGGGAACAGAGTGATGCACCCTCGCGCAAGGCGTAGGGTTTTTCTCCGCGTGTTCCGGCTTGACTGAAAACATCTTAAAACAATAACCCAATGCAGGATCCCCTCCGCCAAAAAAGTCCTCGGACTCGATGTGGCTTTCCTGGATAAATAATCAACATTCGAATTAAATAAATTTGATTAATTATCATCGAAAACCCTCTTCGCCCCAACCCCCTCTAGGAAAGCAAAGGAAATGAATTGGTAACGATGGAGTACCGTGTTTCCCCATTACCACCCCCCCCGCGCTCTTGGCAAGGTGCCACCAACCACTGCTGCCCAACGGAGGGGAGAAGTTGGCAGACGGAGGGGAGAAGTTGGCAGACGGAACGGCGCAGAAATGCAACACGAGGGGTTCAAGTCCACCGAACTTGCCCAGCGATTGCATCTCTTTAAATACGACACCGCCGATCTCAAGCGGTGGGTGGGTGGGGTTGGGGGTCCTTATCGCTGGTTGCTCCCAGGGCTGAGAGAGGACTTTGGCGGTGGGAAGGGATGAATTTGTGAGATTTATGAGACGGGACTTTGTGAGCTTTACACTATGAAACGTGCAGTGGACACCAATGGACTATCTGCCCATGGAATGGTGATGATGATGACACTACGGGACAAAACTTGCCTGGGTATAACAATGGATGTTGCTCCATTACCTCGTGCTGTGAGTGCCATTACTGTGGTGGGTATCCAACGTGCAAAACACTCCTTGCGCCACCACCGTCTGGCTCATACGATCACTACGCAACCACCATCACCACCATCATCACTACCACCCCCACACCACGACTACTATCATCACTACCACCACCACCCCATGGCATCATTCCTATGATACACCACCACCAATTGGCGGAGCACCCCACTGAAGCACTCTCTTGGAAAAGATTCTCGAGACTCATCGAGGCATTTCTTTATCAATAAATCACGTTATTAAAACAGAATTCATCGGGTGGGATGACGCACTTTGGTTCCTGGAAGGTCCCTACAGGCCTTTCCATGGCCACATCTCTCCGGCATTATCAATAATTAAATGCACCGCACTTAACCTGCTTTGCACATCAAGCAAAACATGAAAAATATATTCCTTTAAATGGTTTCGCTACGCCTGGCATGGGACTCTTTTTCAATGTTAAATCTTTTGCCTATTTCCAGTGAAATTGTTTCACAATACAATCGCAATGTACCCGCAAAGACCCAGGATTTCGTTACGGATTTTTTAAAATCTCCATCAAAGCCCAAACAAACTGAAAAGCACGAAGAGCCACATACTCAGAATTGCCGCGGTGGTGAGATGTTAACTTCCTCGCTTGGTATGCAGGAGGTCGTGGGTTCAATCCCGATCCTGACACCTGTATATTTAAAATGATCACGTGGATTTTTCTCCGGGTCCTTTGGGTTTTCCCTCCATATTTAGACTATATATTATTTTGATTACCGGGTAAGGCTCTACTGAGCTATGAAGCTCTTTTTTTTTAATGACAGCTCAACGAAGTGGCTTATCATGTGAAAGTTTATAGCAGCTAAATACTCTAAACGCATATTTCTAAATGTGGAGGGAAAAACCGGAGGACCCGGAGAAAAATCCATGCAACCACGGAGAGCGAGACACGCAAACTCCAAATATACAGCAGGCATCAGGGTCGGGATCGAATCCACAGCCTCCTGCATACCATCCATAAAAGGTTTTTGGGTTAGATCATGTGAATATAAATGTCTCGTTAAATCCGCCACCATCCGACACAGCCAATTAGTAGGGTTTGTCAAGTAAACAAAGTGCCAATTCGTTGGCACTTTGGAGAGCAAATCTACAACATTTACAATTTGAGTACGACGTTGCGTCAGTGATTACAACTAGCATCATTAGGCGACACCCCAGGCGAGGGAGTTAACATCTCGTCACCACGGCACCCCCACCGCTGTGGGAGAGCTCCCTAGGTTTCCGTGTTGAAAAGCTGAAGACATTGCAAAACGCTCGACATTTCCAGCGGTTGCCGGAAATGCGAACCAAAACCGCGGAGCGCCACGCACCCTGGTAGTGATGCTGGCGCCACATGAAGATGCTGCTCCAGTGCGACAGCGTGTCGGACACCATGGGCAGGCGGTTGCGCCACGTCTTCACGATGGCCTTCATATCGTGCAGGCTGTTGTGGCGGCCCAGGCTGCCGGGCTGCAGGCCCGCGTGGATCTGCGCCGCCTCCTGCAGCTCCATCACCTGCTGCGCAGCCTGCAGCAGCGGCGTGTGCACGTGCGACACCACCTGCGGAAGCCGGCGCCACTCGCGGATCGCCTGCCCGCTCGCCGTCTCCACCAGGCGCTCCACGGCGGCAAGGTGCTGCTCCTCGGGGTGGCACACGGCCAGGTAGCCCCGGTACATGTTCACCTTCCAGGCCAGCTCGCGCGGGCAGCTCGACTCCACCTGCGGACGCGGGGAGGAGGGGCGTCACGAGACGGGCACGTGGGCATGAGTTACCATCGCTGGCAGCTCGAACAATAACGACGTCAGAACATTCATCTTTTAAAACTATTAGTTTTTTTTAGCAGGTAAGGCCCACTGAGCTATATGGCTCTTTTTCAGAAGCGACCTGACCAGAAATTATAGCTCAATGTAGTGGCTTACCATATCGCAGCAAAATACTCTAACGCATGTTTCTCAATGTGGAGGGAAAAAATGGAGGATCAGGGATGGAACACACGATCCTGCATTCCAGGCGAGGGAGATTCCATCTCGCCACCGTGGTGCCCCAACCACGGTGGCGATGCCCAACTCTCCTTCATGAATGAAAAGTTAAAGATGCCAGTAACAGCGGTGACATTGTGGCCATACAACTGAAACTATGAACCCATAGCGTAAACCATACATTATACACAAGCCACAGTGGAGAGATTGTGGGCATGCAACGCAACCTGTGGACCCATATACTTTCTCCTGAAGCCCTCTCGTGACGAGCAGACTGACATTGCCATTTAGCTCCTGAACATATTGCCATCATGCGCAAGAGTAGAATGACATATCTAACGTAACATAAAATAATTATTCGCGTCATTTTGCAGAATATAAGTAACAACGGATCAGCAGTCAAGACACGTACTTCATACATCTGTGTCCCCACACATTTAATGCAACAATACAATTTTGACGCAACCCATCGGCACCACGGCCTTCTGGGAGTGTATCATTTCTGCAGCATCGATTCAGTACAAGACAAAATCGGGACCCGTTTCGACACTCAAGTGTCTCATCAGCAGCGTCAGCCTTTCTCGAACCAACGTCGGTTAACTGCCAGTTGTTGTTGGCAAGGCTTCATTTCGTACCTGGAGAGTGCCTTTGCATAACATGGGATAACACTTAAGAATTAATTTGTGGTCCTGCAATCTCCTGACCAGCGGACGAGAGAATATGACGTTCAAGGAAAGGGAGTGGCAGCACACTGCACAATGTACCCACTGACCCGAGATAAATTCCCAGCAAAGGCTATAACATCAGTGGCGAGTGGCATCTGCACCAATTCCGCTTCCCACCTACTCCGCCACCCCCACCACCACAGCCTGCCAACCAACACGCTACTGACCAGCGTTGTACGTACGCCTGTATGTTGAACGTCTTTCGCACCGTACAAAGCCAACCGTATTAACCGGAAGTGCGAAAGTGCGGTGAAGAAGTGCGGTGAAGTGCGGTGTCGCGAGCCGCATGACCGACATTGTAGAGAAGGAGGTGGGGGAGGCTTTCATTTCCCAGACGGGTTTATAACAAAGATCTGAATATTATTACCTTCATTCTAATTAATTGTAAAAAAATATATATTAACCAGCAGTATGCCCTTCTGCACACGCGAATGCGTACATGAAAAATTAAGTGGTGTTAAGCTGGCTATTGCTGGGGGACATTAAGAGCTTCCGGACATAATGCGCCGACTTGCGAGTGTAATGGCTAAATATACCTCCCACGATAAAAGACAATATTCCCCGCAGCCAATGGGGGCAACCTTCGAAAATGAGCGTCGGCAAGCCTCGGAATATTTCCCTGCGTGAATATCCTCCATAAATAAGCAATTTGCGGTCAAAACGAATCCGCGCGGCCACCGCGCTTTTTTGGTTATTTTGGTCACCGCGGCACGTGACGTCGATATTTAATAAATGAAATCGCTCACTTTGTACAACTTGAAAGGCAAACATGATGAAGAGGAGAAGAATAACCAGATATGGATATGAGACCTCGCGCCCATGCTCGGCGCTGTACATGGCCACCTATTTTGGCCAGTTCGATCCCTCTCAGGGCCACCGGTTTGAGAGAAAACTCGCAATACGTTCGTCAATAACACTGTGGCCGTAAAAGAAAACCATACATGTACCAAGGTGAAGTTTCAGGCTACGACTCTTCTTCATTGCATTGGGCTATGGACGTTTTTGGAAATGGGTCCTCTATCATAGCAGCAAAATAAAGAAACAAATGCCTGTCCCTGCACATAATAAAAGTGTAAAGTATTTTACAACATACTCTTAGGTTTTTTCGGTAAAGTCACGTAGGTAAAAACTAATAATAAAATAATAATAAATGAAAATAACCAAATTAAATCACGACGTTTCAAAATTACTGTAATTTTACTGGAGCAGTTACACCTGATGACGGAGGCTTGTGTTGCTTCCGAAACGTCGTGATTTAATTTAGTTATTTTCATTTATTATAATTTTATTTTAATATTATTATTTTTTTACCTACGTGACTTTACCGAAAAAACCTAAAAGTATGAATCTTTGCAGTCACGAAAGCTTCAAATCTAGAATATATTCCAACATATCCCAATCAGCCGCACAGCCTTCAGGGAGCACGGAATTTCAGCAGCATTTGGTCAAACACAAGAAAAACTATGGGACCTGTTACGACACTCAAACGTCGCATCGGCAGAGTGAGGCGTGCTTAGCAGAGGGCTAATGAAGAAGGACCAATACGTGAAATGTCACCTATTACGCATATATATTTTTCTTTAAGGTCACGGTGTTATTGAAGAACATGTTGGCTGCATTGGTATGATTTGTGCTTACACACGACTGCCAAAGCAGCATCGCCAAGTAGAAGAGAAACTGCGTGAACCATTTCACCACCAAAAACCACAAGTAAACCACACACAAAGACAAAAATCCCCCGTATAGCCTTAACAGACTGTAGGGGCAAGTGCTGATAGCGAGCACCAATGAAGGCCGGAATGGTGCACGAGGGTTTTGGGTGGCCAGTACAACGCCTTACTACCTTCATCTCCCCAGTGACGATGTTTACACACCGCACACCAGGTACTCATTTGAGGCTGAGTCGACCTAGGGGAGGCCCAGGACCGGTTTACATAATTGTCACTGGTGTTGGCCATGAGCGGGAATGGAACCCGGGTCGCCGGGTTCATAGCGCAGCGCGCTAACCGCTACACTATCGCTCCCAAAACCACACGCAGACACACACACACCTGGCATACGATGACAAAGATTCCTCACTAAGCCTTATAGACCCTTTTGGGCAAGTGCTGTTAGCGAGCACCCAGTAACGTCGGCACTACGCACGCAAACCTTTCCTATACCATGCACTCCAATCATTTTTTGTAACACTCTTTAACCTTCCCTACTGGACATCTGTGAAAAAGTGTTTCATAGCTCATCGGATTCCTCTCCATTCTAAATAAAGATTCCGAATTCTGAGAAGTGGCACAGAAAGGAAAGGTGCTCGCCTCGAGCCTTCATTCTCTCCTAAGTGAGCGCGCGCACACACACACACGGACACACGCTCAGCACTAAATGTTTTAAAAGACGACTGCAAAACATCGCCCACGATTAAAAAAAATCCTCGTCTTCATAGTGAATGCATCTGGAAGGCGCCTGCGTGGACGGGAGGGGGGGGGTGGTGAGGCTGGCTGTGAGTGTGCATCAGTGAATGGAGCCAAGCATCTCACGCACGTCGCCGCTTGTAAAAAGTTTCGAAGACGTGAGCTCGATGATGAGGCTGCCCCACCTCCTCACCCCCATTCACCCTCTCCCCCCCCCCCCCCCGTTTCGTACGCCTGCGGTGTTCCTTTATTCATTTATGTTGCCACAGATGAAACTCACTGGGCAATAAATGCTCGTTTCCAATTGGGACCTGGTGACACCAGACACTTGGCAGCGGCGAAAAGAAAAGCTCAATTAATAACGTCCATGCAAATAAACACGGTAATGATCGACCGCTGCGCGCCACAGCTGAATTTCAGACGCAAGTCCGCGCAGGTTGAAATCGTGTTCCTTCGACAGAGGCACTAAAGTGCCGTCAAAACGACTCCCCCCCCCCGCCCCAAAAAAAAGTGCGGGGACGCAAGCCGCCGCAAATCCTGCCGCTTGTTGCCCGTTCCCATGGACCACTTCCCCCGAGTGCCGCAACAGCGGAGAGGAACCACGCAACCGAGAAAAACAATCACCAACAATTTTTAAAACATCAACACCACGCTACGGCTGGGTGGGGCATCCTCTTCCACGCAGACGCACGGGGTTGGCGGGCGCGCGCACGTGCAGCCGCGTGTGTGTGTGAGAATGGTGACCTCTGGTTCCCCTGCACGGCAGAATCAATACTGATAAGCCGGTCACTGTGCAAGCACAAGAGAGCCACCCGCTCGCCCAAAGCTCTGAGCAAATGAGCGTGGAGGTGGGGTAGCGGTGGGGGGGACTGCACTTGCCAAGTGCCACCCGGTCACCACCGTCTCACTCCCGTTGTTGATATTAGCCAGCTTTAGTAGGCAGTGCGCCCTGACCCATTAATTAAACAAATACTATGCCCCCTTTTGCAAGGCAGCACACGTTTGAGGTCGATCTGCGTGCTACGTTGCTGAAACTCGGAATGGAGACACACATACTGTACTCCCGTAAAGACCTCCAGAATTTTTAGTGCAGAGGACCCATACACGTGTAGGGTCCTTCTACCGAGACCCCAACGCAGATATAGTGAGAGACCAATACATTTATTAAAAAAACCTTTAAACTTAGATGCCCAAATATCTTACACCGAGGCCCAAAAACATATATAAACAGATGATCTTTAAATTATTATTTCATTTTCTCCTAAATAGAAATGTTAATATTCTTGGGTTTTTTCAGTAAAGTCACGTAGGTCAAAAATTAAAACTAAAAATAATAAAAGTAAAATAAAAAAATTGCCTCTGAAACGTCGTGATTTTTATTTTACTTCGATCAATTTTAATTAAATTTTTTTACCTACGTGACTTTTACCGAAAAAACCCAAGAATATGAATCCTTGCAGTCACGAAAGCTTCAAATCTAGAAGAAATGTTAATACGGATTTCCCTGTTTAACTGATTTCGTATACAAGTGATGTAAATGTTGTGGGCTTTTGCGCTAATTGATTCAACAACAACGTGCGCTTGTTCGTGGAAATTATCAGTGGCTTCTTGCTGCGCCCCGCATTTGTTTAAACAGCAAATACTTTCTGCGGTTAGTGCCGTCGTCGTCAGTGGCGAGCCCAACAACAGCAGAGAGATCACTGTACGATCAACGTCTCTGCAGCAGAGGTAGGAGGAGGCCTCAAGCATATGGCTTCAATTCCCCGCCACAGTCAAGGGATCAAAACACTAGCCGTGATGTTTAAAAAAAAAAGAGAAACAAAAAGGAGAGATGAGAGTTGGGGGGCGGTGGGGTGGGGTGTGGGTGGGGGCAGGGGGGGGGATGTCAGAGGACAAGAGAGAAAGAAGACAAAGATCCCCCGTGCAGCCTTAACAGACTGTTGGGGCAAGTGCTGTTAGCGAGTACTTATGAAGCCCGGCACTGCACACACGAGGGGGTGGGGGTTGCCAGCACCACGCCTGACCGTGTTGGTCTCCCTAGCGACGATGTTTACACACAGCACCAGGTACTCGTTTTGAGGCCGAGTTGATCTCGGGGAGGCCTCAGGACCGGTCCAGATAATCGTCACCGTTGTTGGCTGTGAGCGGGAATCGAAGCAGGGTTGGGGAGCAGCGCGCTACCACTCCCCACAAGAGGGAAAGAAGCGCGCACACGTACAGAATCGGCGCCGGTGGTGGCAAAGACTTGCAGCCATTTCCTGGCAATGCTCAATCCCCGCCGCAGAATCTCTTTTAAGAGAAAAACGCACTCGCAACAGACACTCGTGAGAAGGCTGCATGCCAGCCCCAATCAACTCCCACACGAGCCAGCTCAATGCCACATCCACCTATTATAATACTCATCATCATCCTCATCAGCCCGTGATTAATCCACTACTGAATGATGGATTCCCCCTACTCCCCCTCCCACCCCACCCCACAGGTCTGGGCATGGCCGGATTCGTGGCCGCACTGCCACCTCCTGGCTATTACAGGGCAACAACAGTCGGGGTTTGAGAGTCGTGCTGAAAACCATCTCGTCCACCGGATCCCAGAGGTCGCAAACAGGTTTTGATTCCTTACCCGTACCTGTACCCGGCCGCACCAGGGTCGCAAATGGGTACCCGTACCCGGCCGGGTACGGGTACCCGTTCCCTACCCGTACCCTACCCGAAATGAGTGACAAACGGTTACTCACCAGTGACTCACGGCCTACCCGTACCCGGCCGGGTACGGGTAGCCGGGTATCGGGTAGGGTACGGGTATCGGGCACCCGAATGCGACCTCTGCCGGATCCTCGGCCTCCAGAGTGCTGGTTTACGAACGTGCATCGACACCGTTCACTTACGCCTCGCCGAACCCTTCCCAAGGAATATCGTCAGATTTCAGTCCATCACTGTCATTTTGAACCAATGTTAATCAGGATAGGATAGATTGTTCAAGCAGTCACGACTCTTGGGCCAGCTTTGACATGTCCGAGTCTCATCAGCAGAGTGTGGCCCGTAACAAACGCCGCTGGGTTTTGTCGCTGTGATTTAATAGGGCGAAGAGCCGCCCCCCCCCCCGCCCCCACAATCAGCGCAGCATAGCAAAATGGCTAAAATAAAAAAGGGCCCTCTTGTTTGAACTGCGGGTAACAACAATTATTTAAAACCCGCTGAAAAACACTGCTTCTGAAGGCTGGCAGACTGGCGGACCTACAGGCCATTTCATTCTTTTGGTGGGGAGACAAAACCCTCGTCTGTTTTTACTTACAGGGGGCGCCACAGTGGCGGGATGTTAACTACCTCGCCTGGAATGCAGGAGGTCGTGAGTTCAATTCTGACCCTGACACCTGCTGTCTATTTACAGTTTGCATGTCTCTCTCTCTCCCCGTGGTCGCGTGGATTTTTTTTCCGGGTCCTCCGGTTTTTCCCTCCCCATGTAGAAACGCGCGTTTAGAGCATTTGGCTGCTGTAAATTTCCACTCGATAGAGCCACTTCGTTGAGCTGTCATTTGTGGCCAGGTCGCTTCTGAAAAAGAGCTGTACACCTCAGTGGGCCTTCACTGGATAAACAAAAGGAGTTGAGTTTTTTAAAAGTAGTTTAGCTTCACTTATCATTCACTGCATCCAGCTACAACGGAAAGAAACCATGAGAGAGACTTGGCGACCAAAGCACTGCATCGGCCCCACTTCGGAACACTCCTCTTGATAAGGGGACTCTCTCTCCCATGGCATCGGCTGAAATGGCGAGCGTTGTCGTCGTCGTCGACACAGGCTCAAGACGAGCCGTTCACGTAGCCGACACATACAAGAGCCTTCTTCGCTTACAACATGCATCGCCAGCGAGACGGTGGGGGGGCAACGTAGAAGAGGGGCAGTCGCGTAAGGACAAGCAAAACAAGGCTGGAGCCAGCAGGACTAGTTACCTAGGCGCGTTGCCATGTAACGAATGTTCGACGGAATAACATTTTTATACGAGTGGTGGGGCGGGCGTGAGAGTCTGGCGTGTGATGCGTGCGGCGCGTGCGGCCCGTGCGTGTGCCCGTGCGTGTGCCCGTGCGTGCCCACTGCTGCGCACAGCCGAGCGATGCTGTGCCGCCCGTCTCCCCATAAACACAACGGCACATCGCACAGCACGCAGCGTACACACAAGATGAAGCATCACACTACACACACAACATACGTACGCACCACACGGGGCACGCGCGCGCGCACACACACACACACAACGTGAAACGTGACACCACACGTACCATACATCGTACGTACCAATCTGGACTAGCGCACCACTCCGCACACGCCAAACACACAATACACAGCATAACACGACACACATGTTTACACGCGTGTGCGGGGATCATCAGCGAGTGTGCACGTGTGTTCGTGTGCAGAGTTGGGGAAGTGGTTAGTGCGGTGGTTAGCTCGCTGCGACACGAACCCGGCGACCCACGTGCGATTCCCAGCCACGGCTATCATCGGTGGCGATTATCTGATCTGGCTCTGGACAACCCCTAGGTGTTCCTCAGCTTTTAAACGATCACCTGGTGCAGTGTGTAAAACATCAGCACTGGGTGAGGCAAAGGCGGCCGGGCGTAATCAACAGGCGCTCGCTGATAGTACTTGCCCCAACAGTCTGCATGGCTAGAGGGGAGATATTTGTTTTTGTGCACAGCGAGGAATGCGGGTCGTGCAACTGCCATTCACCCCGATACGTTAACCCGTATCGTCTGATCTGCATCTGTCCCACGCATGACCTCCTGCCAGCGAGGCCTTCACCACTTCAAGCTGCTCAAGGGGCACCTAGCCTGGCACATGTTTCGTGGTGACGGCATAAATCCTTAAGTGTGTGCATGTGAGCATGTGGTGGGAGTGGTGGCACAGTGAGTCACGCACTGCGCGACGATCACGGTGACCCGAGTTCAATTCTCAACAATGTACAACATCATGGGCAAGAGTGACCTCATTCTGTTCTAAGCCTCTCTTTGGCTGACTCGGGCTCAAGTGATGCGACGGTGTGCAAACTCCAACACTGGGGAGACGAAGACAGCAGGGTGTGTGCAGTGCTTGCCGTACCACTTCTTCGTGCGCCATGCTCAATAACAGCGCTTGCCCCATGTCTACATTAGGTCTGAGTGTTCGCGTGTGTGTATGTATGTAGATGTGTATGTGTGGGTAGTGTAGCGGTTAAGCACGCTGTGCTACGAACCCGACGATACGGCCAACGACTATCTCAACCGGTTCTGCACCTCTCCGAGGTCGAAATTAGTACCTGGTGCGATGCGTAAACATCGCCACTAGGGAGACAAAGGCGGCCGAGTATGGTGCTGGCCACCCACCCCCTCGTGTGCCGTGCCATAGGTGCTCGCTAACAGCACTTGCCCCTACAGCCTCTTAAGGCTATACGGGGGATCTTTGTCTTTGTAGATGTGTATGTGCAGGTATTTAATGTGCATAAGAGCATATACATACGTGTAAGTTTGCGCAAGTGCGTGTGTGCGCATGCGCGCAACAACGGAGGGAGGAGGACTGATGGTCACAACAACGAGAGGAGCGCCGGCTGGCTAAAACACAGAAACTTGGCACAGTGGGGAACACAGATGGTACGTCTGCCAGTCATCTCAGTCAGCTGTCCCATAACACCCGTGTCTGTGAGCGAGCCTTCAACACTTCGCATAGCCTCAGAGCACACCAGGCTCTGACACAAGCACTGTGGTGATGTCACCGCCAGTGGAAAATAGCGGCTGTTGTTGTTGTTGTTGCGAATGCATGTGGCTGTGGGAAGCGCAGGCGGTCCCCATCTGCCCGTCATCTCAATCAGTGAACCCACAACACCTGGCTCCGTGCCCGTGACCTCCTGCTAATAGTGGAGCTTTCCACACTTCACGCAGCGGTCCTCAAAATGCACCTAGCCTGGCACAAGCGCCGTTGTCACAGTCGCTTACTGGCGTATGGCGGTTCGTTGCTTTGCGCATGTACGTGCGTGCGGACGTGTACGTGCGTGCGGACGTGTACGTGCGTGCGCGTGAGCGAGTGTATGTTCGTGCGCGCGCGCATGTCCTTGCCTGCGCAAGCGCCTCCTTCATGGCTCCCCAATTGGAGACCCTCCAGGCGCAGTCTAGCACGAGGTGGGGGTTCACGTGGCCCTTGGCCTGCCCGTACTCCGTCAGCGCCTCCCACTGGTTGAGCTCCTTGCAGCAGCTGCACGCGAGCACAGGGGAGACACCGATTCGAACAGGAAAAGGTAAAAGGTGAAGCCCTGAAATCGCTTGCTCCCGCCACCACTGGTGGAAGGACCTCCGCTAACTAGAAGCCCTAGAGGAATCCCTGTCAAAAGTTTCTGGCCCTTCGAGTGATGTGCCCTACTCAAGCCCACGTACTTTCATCATCAGTTTGAATGATGTCACCAACCTGCCTATGATCTCTAATCCGTCCGTTCCTCTTTCTGTTCATGACTGAGCATCTGACCTACATTCTCAATTTTGGAGCTTTCGTGACTGCAGGAATTATTCTTTGGTTCTTTCGGTTGAGTCACGTATAAAGATAAAATAATAAATTAAATAATAGCATACTACGACGTTTCGATTGCAACACAAGCAATCATCATCAGGTATAAAAGAAATAGCAACAAAAATCTAACCAGCAAGTAGAACTACACCCCAATCCATCACCAAGAGGGGGACTTGTTTTGGTATCTCTACAGCCAGGCCATAATCAATCTACTGCTGGATGTATGCCTCTTAGTAGAGGTGGGAGTACACAACCTTTGCCACATGTACAAATGTTTAATTTGAGAACTACTCATCAGGAAGGAGGTGGCCGGGTGGATTGTAGGTCACTCAGCTTGGATGAAAGCTTGAGCATTATCTCCTTGTATTTATGGGTTTTCTCCACGGAGGCTTACCCGCCCCCCACCCCACACACATAACCTGATGGTCAAACAAAACTAAATTGGCAAATCGTGAAATACTTGGGACACGTCACAATTTAATGTTTGACTGTGTCGGGTTGTGGGAGATTCTCACAAATGACGTTGGGCCAGATCATGAACGTAGCCCGACCCAAAAATCAACAACGATGAATGAGACCGATCGTCTTCTTGCGTATGGCATCATCATCGTGAGGATGATGATGATGACGACAATGATGATGATGATGTTCCATTACCCCGAGCTCTCATACTCTGATGGTGCATTGTCTTTGAGTTGTGCGCCTTTTGGCGTCATCTGGTCCAACACCATGTGAGACTAGGCTCTAAGGAAAGCTGTCTCGGGTGTGGACCAATCAACTTCAAGGACAGTGCACATACATTATCAAAGTTATGTTTTTTGTTTGCATTACGACTGCAGGTATTGTGGTCTATGCAAACATGACTCCTTGTAAAAAAGGTGTCAGTTTTGTTGCCAGATGGAAGGGTAAATAAACCAATTACCGATGATGATGTTGTCTATGAGAAGGAGGTGCTCACCGAATCCAGTGTTCTTCCCACAGCTGGTACTCGGGGAAGACGGAGGGGGAAGCGTTCCCCTTCTCGTGCTCCTTCCTCGCGTGCTCCATCGCTTTCTCGTACATCTCCTGGGCCTGCGGGCGAGGAGGGCGGAGAGCCAAGGGTCAGCCAACGTCCGCGTACCGTCACCACGCCAACTCCGGTCATCCTCGCATCGGCGGTGGCTTTTGGCTCGGCCATCGTGCGCTTTCAGATGCGCTGCTGGAGCGATGCATTTTATTAATCATCTAGATTGAGGACTCGTTTATTTAGAACTGCTTTTTGTGTTTAGTTTGTTGTCCTTCGCCCGTACCTCCGATTAGCTCCATTGGCTATGTACGGTGCAAAAGAAATTCAACATTCATACATATATATACGTCGGGCCTTTCACCTGTCCAGTCTATCATTCCATCCATTTGTGGGCATCCTCTCATTCTTGTGCGTCCATCTGTCCATCCACCTAGATATCCATCAGTCCTATCGATCCATTAATTCATCCATCCCTGCCCATCCATCCATTACATTTATTCATCCACCCACTCATTCATCTGTCCATTCAAACATCCATTATCCCATCTATCTTTTAATTAATCTAAAAGCACTGCACCCAAATTATCTGTTTAAACCATCAATTCGTTGATCCATCCATGTGTTTATCCGCACCAGTCCTACCGCTTCGATGTGGCCCTCAAGCAGTGACACAAGTTACTGATTCCAAGAACACAGGATGAGATGTTACTATCCTTTGTGCAAGCACTTCCAAGAGTTCAAGAACAGTGAGCCTGGTGAAATTTGGGGAGCGCATCGTCAGTAGTGAACCTTTGGTTCCTAGGGTGTTTCGGCCTTTCATACTATACACCCTCCCCAAAGGCGGCCAGCGACAGGGTGATCAATCCTACGCTTGCGTACCATTCCCAATTAGTCATAGGAGTTGCCTTGTTGTTGATAGCCAGATGTGTGTGTGCACTACAAACCCGGCGACCCAAGTTCAATTCCTACTCACGGCCAACACCAGTGACGATTATCTGAACCGGGTTGGGCCTCCCCTAGGTCGACTCGGCCTCAAATGAGTACTTGGTGCGGTGCGTAAAAACATTGTCGCTAGGGAGACAAAGGCGGCCGGGCGTGGTGCTGGCCGCCCACCCCCTGGTGTGCTGTGCCGGCCTTAATAGGTGCTCGCTAACAGCACTTGTCCCAAAAGCATGTTAAGGCTACACGGGGGTTCTTTGTCGTGTGTAGTTGTCCACCAAGCTGTTTGAAAGTCCTCGGTAAGGAAGAGTCTCCGCCACCCCGCGATCTAATGGATCCATCCATCAATCCAGGGCAGAATCCGTGACTCATTAGGGTGTGCTATTTTGGCTCAAACTGTCTGGCAAGTGTGCTGGAACGATAGCGACTCTACACGCCCCAAACACAACAAACGGCTTAGAGCTCTTGTACGGTATCCTGTGGAAAGGAACGGCGACACCTAACATTCCACCACGTACTCTGGGGTCGTCAGCTGAGAACAGCCCTCTGAGTGTTTTACTTTTTTAATCACTAGATGTTATAATAATCTAAAACCTCAATGCCGAAAGTTTCCCCCACATCCGCGTGGCATCACCTGCTCGAAGAACCCGTGCTGCTCGTAAGCGATGGCCGTCGAGGTCTCGGAGAACTTGTAGCGCTTCTGCCAGAGTCCTGCCCACATGTCCTCCTCCTGCAGCTGGGAGTAGAGCTCCGACAGAGAATCCAGAATCTCCTGCGTGACACATCAACGTGCGTGTGCGTGCTGTCAGCCAGAGGGTGTGTGGACTTCACGTTTTTGGATTAAGCCAGGGTTGGGCGACCTCCGGCTCAGGAGCCTGCGGCTCTTTTAAGGACCGCTTCTTAAAGACGTGACGTTATTTATTAAGGACCACCGCCACTCGTGTTCGCGTGCATCTTGAAATATTGAGTTGTTTTACCGAATTCGGAAAAAATGTCTATTCTTGTTATTTTATTTCTGACCCGCCTGGATTAAGCAGGAAAATAAAACCAACAGGAATAATCAGGACCTAGCAATGAAATTTGGACGACCTGTCAACTGGACGGGAGGTCACATGGCATCACGCGATACGTCGGCTAACGTCGCGTTTTCGCAAGCAATATAAACGTGTAATCCACGCGAAAAAATTTACTAAATTGTCGTCTAAAAATAAAAACGAACAAAAATACCTACCTGAAAATCATCACGATGCTTTCCCGTTTCAAAAAGGCTCCGAACATTTTAAGACAAAAATCTGTCTACTTGACAGACCTGTTCTCCACCTGAAGACGGCTGCTTGCGTTGTGGCCGAAACGTCGTGAGAATTATTTTATTATGTTTTATTTTTATTATTTTATTATTTCCCTTCTAACGTGACTTCACCGAAAGAACCAAGAAGAAAAAATAAATTGGTTAAATAGACAAAAAAGCACCTGCTGCGGCGGCGTGATTGGGTCCTGCTGGTAAACGTCGCCCGTGGAGGCGGAGGAGCGCGGCTTGATCTGCAGGCCCAGCCCGGGGCTCTCCAGCGCCTGCTGCTCCAGGCAGAGTGCGGCGCGCAGCCACAGGTTGTGCGTCTTGCCCAGGTGCTTGAGCAGCACGGGTCTCAGCGGCACGGCGGGCGTGCAGTGCGTCACCGCCTCCAGGAAGCAGGCGAGGGCGCTGGGTTGGCAGTCGCGTTGCACCTGGTGGCTCCCGCTGCACAGGAACGGGCCCAGCTCTCCCGACAGGGCCTGTTGGAGGGGTGGGGTTGGTGTTGATCGGTGGGTGGGTGGTGTGGGTGGCATGGCGGGGTGGGCAGTGTCCAGCACATTCCAGGTGACATGGTCAATGAGTTTAATTGTGTTTAAATACGTTTGTTTAACCAGGAGAGCCTCATTATTTTTCAGGAGGGCCCTGTCAGGTTTCAACAGTGGGGGGCGATGATTGCTGTGTAATTTTCGGGCAATGTTTTAAACTTGGCAAACTCAGACGGTGACGCCGGCAAGCCATGGTCTATTCTTGTGATTGACATCAAGGGATATTTAATGTCCACTGTGAAGTAGACAGCTCGCAGTATTATTTTTAAGGTTAATTCACCCGCAGTATCAACCAGGGCGGCCGCTGGATTTGAACCGTGAACCTCCGCTGGGCCATATCACCACCCCAAATGCTAGCATGCTGCCCAATGACAGTGTGTGTGTGTGCAAGTCTATGGCGAGTCACTTCCGATTCCTCCCAATGAACGACGATCCACCACAGTGGACGACTACTGGAGTTCCGAGTTTCCTCCGTGTGTGTGACACGTACAAGCCTTTTTGTCAATCCACTGCTGAACGAGGCCCTCCCCCCATGCCGTGTGGGTCATGGGGTTGATTGGCCATACCTCACTACACTGTCCAGAGTGTGGGAGCACAGACGACGGAGCAGAAAAAGCCAAACAACTGATTTTGCTGCAGTGCTGCCCTCTGCTGACAACGTAGCCATGCAGCAGCCAATAAAGCAATTTGTGCAACGTGTTTGCCCGTACAAGAACTATTCAGGCTCATTGTCTGCTTAGTTTATGAGACCAGAGATATCGGCCACACCCCGGATGATTTAATCATGATTACGTGCGTTTCTGTTCGTGTGTGCAAGTCTATCATAAGTGGCTTCAAGACTCAATGCACTTTCATCCACTTACACGACGATCAACATTATCATCATAATTATTATCTAAGCAAGTCAACAGTAGATGCCCTATGGATACAATTACCCTTGCCATATGAATGTGGACTTTACCCCACTAGCTCTGGGCTGTAAACGGCATTTCAGCAATGCCTCAATGCTCACCTGAGTAGGAAATAACTCTGAACCGATATAAATTCGTGTGTGAAACCGACGATCGTTATGACCCGTCAATCAATTGGCCCTCCTTCATAGCACATAGGCATGGCTGCTGCACGAAACATCGCTTATCATATATATTTTTTCCTTTTAAGGTCACGCAGCGCTATTGATGAATATGTGGTTCATTAATTGTGCACCACTGCCAACGCAGCAGCAGCAGCGGTTGCCAGGTAATGAGTTGTTTACGAGCTGCCGCCGGTCGCTGGGCAACACGCCACTGTGATGATAAGCGCGGAGGCTTACGTGCTGCTGTCTCTCAGACAGGATCTTCCAGAGGCGAGGGAACAGCTGCACCCACGTGCGCTCCGCCAGTGGGGTGCTGTTGTGGCACAGCTGCGCAAACGCCGTGAGCAGCAGCCCCGTCTGGAGGGAGGAAACGCGCGCGCGCAGACACGTACACGCACGCACGTTCAGTATGCAAACTGAAACAAAATTCGGACGGCGCATTATGCTGTATCGGTCATGGTGAAGGTGGGGGGCACTAATGTAGGAGGCTGGAAGTGCAGTAAAAAATATCATTTTTTTTGCACTACCATCAACTGCTCACCACGTAGCTTTACAAGCCCCAACTGTGACAACCTTTCAGCACGCGGTTGTCCCCCATGCATGCAATATCCACGCTCCGTTGCTTAGCTCCCAAGATTGGGCACAATTCTGTGCGATTTTGTCACAGGCAAAGGTGCACTAGCAGGTGGTGTGCCCTGGACAGGTACTAATGTTGGCCGTGTCCAAGATTCAAACTCAGGTAGCTGGGTGCATAGTACTGTATGCCAACTACTGCGTCACCGATCCCCCAGAAGCATAAACCCAATACACACAATACATGCACGCGTACACGTACGCACGCACGCACGCACACACACACACGCACGCGCGCGCGTAGCTGGCTATATATACACAGCTCATACTGAAAGCCAGCAAAAGTGCGCATTAATAAATTAGGAACATGCGAGAAACCCCAGAGGACTTTGAGAACCAGAACCAGCGTGCACTTTTGGTGAACCGACGCAGACGTTGCACGTGAAAAGAGGGCAGTCAGAGATGACGGAGGTAGGGAGGAACGTTTGGGGAAAACCAAACAGCTGGTTGACGTTTCGTTAGGAGATAAAGGCGCCTAGGCTGTGTGTTCCAGACCGCCGATTACAAACCCCAAGCATCGTAACATTGTCAAAAAGACACCGAAATTGACATTGAAAAGAGTTTTCTAGCGACGTCAGCGAGGACAGACGGGGGTGGGCCCGTCGAAGGGGGTAAAGGCGCACGCGTGGGGCCTCACCTTGAGCTCCCTGAGCGAGTCCAGAAACTTGTCGTGGCGACTCGTGAGAAGGTGCAGCTGGTTGCCCACGTCTTTCTCTCCGTGCTCCTTCACCTTGGGCTGGTGGGCCTGGTCGCTCCCGGCCATGTCGATGTCAATGTCCACGTCCTGAGGTCCAACAGAGTCAAAGCGAGCGCGGGCGAGTGCTTGGTGCGAGATTGCCACTTTGCGCGAGCGGTCCGTGACGAGATTGCTCCCCGTTACGGTAGAAACTCAACGCTCCCAATCGACCGGGTGATTATGAGCATCAAAAGGCTACGACCGAGTCAATAAAGCTACGAAAAACGAGACACGCCAGGCTATACAAACGTACACACTCACAAACGTACAACAGATACACACAATCACACGAGTAAGAATTAAAGCTTCTACAGCACCGTAACGTGGCAAATGCACAGCACTATGCCCACGGGCACATACACACACATTACTCACACACACACACACAGGTATACCCAGACACACAGACACACACAAAACACAAGATAAAGATCCCCTGTAAATCCTGGAACAGACTGTTGGGGCAAGTGCTGTTAGCGAGCACCTATGAGCGCCTGCACAGTATGAGGGGGTGGGTTGGCCAGCACCATGCTTGGCCGCCTTTGTCTCCCTTGTGGCGATGTTTTCACACCGCACCAGGTACTCGTTTGAGGCCGAGTAGACCAGGAGAGGCTCAGGATGAGTAAAAAAAATTGGCCACTGTGAGCGGGAATCAATCTCAGGTCGTTTACCACTGCACTGCCGCTCCCCACCACACGTATACACAGACAAACACACACAGCCCTACCCAGACACACAGACAAACACACAAGAGCCGCACGCAAAAAAACACAGCCGTGCACGCGGACGCAAAGCCACGCATGGCTGGGTGTGCGGTGCCAAACCTCGTCCTTGCTGTCCGTGCTCTCGCGCGGCTCCTGCTTGACGCGGCTGGCCATGGCGAAGGCGGCGCGGTCGTGGCTGTTGGCCAGGCTCACCACGTTGGTGATGGACGGCAGCGTGGAGCCGTGGCACGCTGTGCCCAGCGGCGAGCCGCGCTCGCACACCGCCAGCAGGAGCTGCGCGCCGTCGACACCACGGAGGCAACGACACAGGAGCCAACAGCGGTGAGACGCGGCACGGAAAGAGAACGGTTCTCATGCGGTAGGAATCAGTTAGCCAGATGCTGTCGAGCAGTGATCGCAGGTCTTCACTTTAAAGAGACTGCTGGTCTCGATAATGGAAAGCAGGCAGTAGGTGGATACAACCCACCAGGCACACGAGAGCATAGCCAGAAAAATATCCACACAACCCATCTGCTTTACTGCCATCTCGAAGCTTATCTCACAGCCCACTCGGTTTTGTTGTTTCCCAAATGTACGAAATCCACAAATGCCTCCGGGCAGGCCCGGACTTTAACATTGCCACGTCAGTCACTTCCGTCACAACAAGAGGCCTGAGCTATCTCAAAACGGTGACTGAGCGAGGTGTTAACATTAGAAGTGCTGCATTGTTCCAAGGTCGAGAATACTACCCGATTAGTGCTGCACAGATACTGGCAGTGATCGATATCATATGTGGCCCATTGTGAAGCAGTAGGCCTCATGTGACCACCAGCTGTATTTGACCCACTAGCTGTAAGTTCCCCCACGCCTGCCCTAGAGCAGAGGCCTTAAAGACACGGGAGGGGTCCCCCTTCGCTCATCACTTGAACACCATCAATGGGGGCTTCAGAAAGCAAATGACAGTTGGTGTGGATGCAGACACCAACAACCAATGCCCATTCAGCACACGCAGTAAGCACGACTTCTTTATCGCAGTTGGTTGCCGTGTATACATTCCAATCGAGTTATTTTGATTTGTAATTTTTCAAACAATGGATAACTTGGACGATGAGGCCAACACGCAATGGTCTTACTCTTGCGAACGACACCACGGGTTCTGCAACTACTGCCGGGAAGCAGATGGCACACGTTCTTTGAATTGGCTCGTACACCCACAGTATTCATCAGTGACGGCCACTTCATCCAAACAGTGAACACCCCCCCCACACACCCGCCTGCAATAAGCGTCAAACGTGCTCCAGCTGGGCCACGTCACCACCCCGGCACGTACATCTGGGAGTGTAAACTAAACCATTTTTTATTTTACCAGGTAAGGCCCACTGAGCTACATAGCTCTTTTCAGAAGCGACCTGGCCACAAATGATAGCTCGACGAAGTGGCTCATCTAAACGCATGTTGTTTCTAAAATGTCAAGGGAAAAACCGGAGGACCCAGAGAAATATCCACACGACCACGGGGAGAGACATGTAAACTCACAAATATACAACAGGCCTCAGGGTCCGGATCAAACCCACAACCTCTTGTATACCGGGCGATGTGATTAACATCTCGCCACCAGCAACCCTCCCCCCACCATCGCACCTCGACGCACTGCTTGATCCAGAAGTGCAAGCCCATGGCCTCCCAGTTCTGCGAGCAGGATATGTAGAGCAGGCGGTCGTACACGCGCCGCCGCATGGACGTGTCGAAGACCTCGAAGAACTTGGCTCGCGTCTGGGGCTGCGGGCAACGCAGGCCGGCGAGGAAAGCCGGTTCTAGCCGCGCCGTCAGCTCGCTGCCCGCCAGGCTCTCGTCCCTGCACGGGTAAACCACGCGGCGGCGTGAGTGGGGGCGCGGGGGACGGGGGAAGGAATAGGGGTTGGGGGGAGGTAAAGAGTTGGGGAGCAACGCTGATTAATATGCAATCGTGAACAATCCCGCGCGATGGGGGACAACACGAATGACGATAAATTCACGCGAGTTCATCCGAGCGTCATTTCATTCCGAGTCCGGTTCTCGGCGACAGCCAACGCCAGCGGGGAGCGATGCCTGAACTGTTCCGAGGCCGTCACTGACCAGAGTGGTGAAGTGTGGCATGGGGAGGCTTATTTCCTGTATGCGGCGTTGGGAGCTTCACACTCATAACGCAACAGCTGGCTGCTGCTCATCTCACCGATAGATGTGATTGACGAGGTCGAGGAATTGAGTGTTCAGGTCCAGGTCATCGGGGAATCGTTTCTCCACGTATGTCATCATCTTCACGAGCAGCACTGTCTTCTCCCGCAGCGTCGGTGTCTGGAGAATAAAGGGAGGAGGAGCGGGGGCGGCGGCGCAGCGGTTAGCGGACCGAGTTGTATGAACGTGTGTTTATGTATGCTGAACTTCTTTCGCACTGTACGTAGCCAACCGTGCGAATTGGAGGTGCGGCGGAAGGACAACAAATAAAACACTAAAAGCGGTTCATTCCGTGGCATTCCAAGCCATGGACAACATTGATGGCGAGTGAAATCTCAACCAGCCCCTGGACCTCGCCAAAGACAAAGATCCCCCGTGTAGCCTTAACAGACTGTTGGGGAAAGTTCTGTTAGCGAGCACCTAAGAAGGCCGGGCTTATGAAGGGGTGGATAGCCAAGCACCGTGCCTGGTCGCCTTCATCTCCTGAGTGGCAATGTGTAAATATCACACCAGGTACTCATTTAAGTCTGAGTTGACTGAGGGGAGGTCCAGAACTGGTTCAAATTTGTTATTGGTCGGGAGCGGGAATCGAACTCGACCTCTTCTCCCTCCCACCCATCCCCATCCTCGTTCCTGACTTATCAACCTCCACTAAACTCACAATGACTGGCATGCTGCAGTTCGGTCAAATAACACCCACAGCATGGGGCAGTGTCCCAGTGACCCGCCAAACATCACAATGACAAACATCACCCACGCCTGCAATGGCATGGTGTAGCCTTCATCCAGTAGTTTGATCACCAGTGGGGAAGTAAAAATACATCAAAGTCACTGGAACTTGCACCCCAATTACCACATTCGTGGGGTGCGTACCACAGTAATCACTAAGTGGTAATTAAACAACATTGGTCACTTGATGTCAGCTGGGTTTTCTGTTTGGGGTAAGTAAATAAAAAAAATGTTGTTGCCGTTGTCATCAATTAGCGCGCATGAGCGATTAATGTGAAGCAGAACAAATTCCCGCAGTGGTCGCAAATACGCAAATTTGCATATCAAGAGGAATTCCTTTGTCAAGGTGCCCTTCCCCCTCCAACCCAGCTTAAATATACGCTGCCAAGCCTGGTGGTGCTCATTCAGACGCTGTCTTTCCGACAGACCTGTTCTTCACCTGAGGACGGCTGCTTGCTTTGTGGCCGAAACGTCGTGAGAATTATTTTATTATGTTTTATTTTTATCATTTTATTATTTCCCTTCTACGTGACTTTACCGAAAGAACCAAGAAGATGAATCCCTGCAGTCACGAAAGCTTTAAATTGAAATATTTGTATTATTTTATTATTTCCCTTCTACGTGACTTTATCGAAAGAACCAAGAATATGAATAACTGAGTCACGAAAGCTTTAAATCAAAATTTTACATGAGGTGTTAAAAATGACAACATCAGCCAGAAACGCGATGCCGAGACTGCAGCAGCCACAACCGTAATTATCCAGCAAGACCATTAAAATGATCAATCTTAAAACACGCGCGAAGCGACATCCATTGTTGAATTACTCCGCGCGTTTGAACCACTTCGTTAATAACCTCGACGCAATTTTAATCAAGTGCCAATTTCCGCAGTGAACTTAACGGTTCGGCATTATAATGATGTTTTTTCAGGTAATCATCGCTAGAGGCATGCGGTCTCAAAAGTGTCCAATCCAATATCGATTATGAAAACAGCTCTTGGATAAAAAATTTTTTATCCACGTTCCTCCACAGTTTGTATATCAATTGTGTTCTTGGTGTTGCGTCGCGAGATGAACATTCCGTTTGGATCTCTCGCGGTGCAGTCCTTCGTGTTAAAGAATGGTCCGTGGAAGCGGATACGACCTCTGGTTCACAAAGTAAGGTGCAGCACTTTCCCATCCTCTCAGACACCAAGAATAGTGTCTGTCGCACGACAGGCAAACGGATATATTTTTTATTTTCAGAGGATTGAATTTTGTTAAATTTAAGTTCAGGACCAACTTTAATGCGTTGTGCAAGAGTAACAATAGCACCGAGAGCCCGGTGGGGGTGGATATTGTCAATGCCACGGGGGAGAGAACCACATGCCCAGCAGAGCGCATGTTTATGCCAATCGTCCGTACAGGTTTCCCTCACTTTACGCGGTACTTTCCAAAAAAAGGGGCACAAACAGTACACATCTAACAGATGAAGCTCCTCCCTCTATACCCGGTGGCTTGACACTTTTCGTGAATGAATGTAACATCAACATCGTATGACGACGTTTCACTGAAACTGCTTTGAGCTTCATCAGGTAGCTGTTTACTTGTCGTTCGCTTTTCACTTTCATACGTAACAATTTCAACCCCTTTAACCAGCACAGCATTCGCTCAATGCCGACGAGGCAGAACGACTTAGAGGCACGCGCTATCACAGACAAGCCGGAAGGCAGCCACGCAGTGAGCCAGGGCCCCTCCGAAAACAGAGCGCTCGGCAAAGGGAGGCGATGATGCGGGAACACGATTCGTCAGTGCGTCCTGCTTGAGGCTCTGAGATGTCGTTGCAGAGTAAACGAAATGACATTGGTTGAACGTTGGACCGTTTTCTGTTATGACGTTTGGCTGATTTGATTGTCAAAATACGTCATCATCAGCTGGACGAAGGCGGTGCCAACAATTCACTAAAATGTTTTCAGTCAATTAACGTTGAAATAATAATACAATAATTAACATTTATAAAGCGCCCTTAAACATTCGTTCTTTCGCACAGTACGTGGCCAACCGCGCTGAACGGAGCACCCAGAGAAAACCCACATTTTTACTCAACTACCTCCTCGACGCCCACAGGTAAGGGAGTTTCACAACAGTTGTGCGGTGATCCACCAACACCCTGCTGCCGCTGCCTCCACAGTGCTGGATCACAGGCAGCCACGTGCAGCCGCGGCGCAGACGCCACTCACCTGGTTGGCAGCCATTGGCGAGTTGTTCTTCATCCACTCCTCGGTGATGCGCACGATGGCGCGCAGGATCTTGGGGTCTTGAGACTTTTCGAGCAGCGAGGTAAGGATGCCCTGCAGGAAGCCCTTGCGCATCTCCATGTTCATGACGGCCAGACGCGTTTTCACCAGCTCCAGGCACAACACGATCAGCTCGCTCGTCACTGAGAAGGCGCAGGTTGGGAGGCGGATAAAAGACTCAGGACAACCGTTCAGCCATGTGGCCCATACAGCACCTGTTAATAAGAATGAATAATTTTTGTACATTTGGTATCTGCTCCATAATTATAGCACAAGGCGATGATGAAGGCAGGCACTGTGCTTCACAGTCTGCAGCTGTTTCAAAATAGGTGGGCGACGTTGCTACGTGCAATCCCAATTGAGTGAGTGGCAGGTAACAGCACTCGTCCCCCAACAGTCTGTTAAGGCTCATGGGGGCGGGGGAACTTCGTCTTTGGTGGCCGGCGGGCTGAGCAGGCGCGTTCGTACCGGCCCCCGTGTCGGCCACCCCTGGCGTCGTCTGCGGGGTCAGGTGATCGCGGACCATCTTCTGCAGCGAGCGCATGCACACGGAGATGAGGCGGTCGATGTAGCTCGGGTTGTTGCTGCACGCCGACTTGAGGATCAGCAGCGTGCCTGCCGACCGCGCAAACGCGACGCGGTGAGACGCGGGGAAGAGGCCGACGCTTAAAACCGAAAACGTAACATACTTGCACCTGCACCTCACTTTTTTTCTGGCGCCCTTTGCTGCAACAATGTTCGCACTGTTGTTTTTAATATTTATCGCGCGTGTTTCGTTGTTCACGACCGTTAAACACCAACGTTTGTTGGTCGTGCAATATCACCGAAGGACCCTGTACTAGTTCTCTGCAATGCTCATGTTGTCTTTTTTCTCATTGTTGCTGCTGTGCTTAGCGCACCACGGATCTCCCGTGTAAAATACCCGGGCGACCGGCTAAATGGGACCATTATCCCTTGTAACAAATAAAATGAACTTGTACTGTAGGTGGGACATTTGCACAGGGCTCCAAACAACAACAAAAAGGGCCCACGGAAATAAGTAAATAGGTAAATAAATGACACAATTTTTTTAGGCTAAGGCTGCACTTGCTTCTTTACAACTAATAAACTTGCAAAGAGTTTATTTAGAGTGTGTTTTGGGTTGAAGACGTGTGTGTGTGTGCGCGCCTTGCGGGGTTGTCGAGGCACAGGCACTACGAATACGGCGACGCAAGTACAACTCCCGCTCAGTGTAAACATCGACACTGGAGTGACAAAGGAGGCTGTGCGTGGTATTCGCCACACAACCTGCCTTCCTGTGCCGTGCCCGGTTTTAAGAGGTGCTCGCTAACAGCACTTGCCCAGTCTGTTTATGAAGGCGAATAAGGGGATAAATTGTCTATCTTTTACTAGGTAAGGCCCACTGAGCTGTATGTTACATTTTTGTTCGCACCATACGTAGCCAACCGTGCTATTTGGAGGTGCGCCCTTGCCACAAATGATAGCTCAATGAAGTGGCTTATCACGTGAAAATTTATAGCAGCCAAATACTCTAAATGCACGTTTCTAAATATGGAAGAAAAAACCGGAGGACCCGGAGAAAGATCCACGCGACCACGGGGAGAGAGACATGCAAACTCCAAATATATATAGACGTCAGGGTCGGGATTGAGCCCACGACCTGTTGTATACCAGGCAAGACAGTTAATATCTCCCCACCACTAGATGTTGTACGTGTGACAGGAGAAAGGGCATGAGTGTAGGAGAAGGAGATGAGTTTAGAGGGGGGTCTTTTCTGCTCCGTTGTCCGGGGAGGGGGGGGGGGAAGATGCTCAACTGCGTTCCCGTGTCTGCCGTGCGTGCGTGCGGAAGTCAGCGGCGCCACGCTCACCGAAGAGCTGCGTGGGACTGCTGCTCGCCGACTTCTCGTAGCTGGTGAGGCCCTCGTAAATCACCTTGCCCACCGCCGCGTAGAGGCTCTCCAGCTCCTCGTACTTGGACGCCACGGTGGACGTGCCTGCGACGCAATCCATCCACCCCCACCATGTCACCGTTGGGCATTGACGCTTTTCGTTCGTTGAAAGGCGCGAGCGTTTGGCTTTTTGGCGGGGAGCGGCAGCGTCGCGGTTAGCGCGCTGCGCTACGAACCCGGAAACCCGAGTTCGATTGCCGCTCAAGAGCCACCAACACCGCGGTGGACAACATTTTCCGAAGTAAAAAAAAAAAAATTACACCACAAATTACGCGATGAGGGATGATACTCGTTTATCAATCATCGCCAGACTAATGCGTGCTTGCGAGCCAGGTGCCGAGTCAACCTTGTACCGCTCGAGACGATGAGATGTGACGCACGTCGCTGACCGTGTGCAAAGCGCTCGAGTCGCCGCGCCGTAAAGGAGGGCGGCTCCAACAAAATGAACCGTCATCGTTATCGTTATTAGCACTGTAATTTTTGTTATCGCTATCGCCGTTATCGTTGTTTTCACTATCAAAATCACTGTCATTGTCGTCGTCATCGTTATCAAAATCACCGTAATCTTCATCAAAATCGCTGGAATCGTTATCACCATGATAAAAACCACTGTAATCCTCGTTGTCGTTATAAAAATCTCTTTAATCGTTGTCATCATTATCAAAATTTTTCTATAAGCGTAGTCATCGATTCGGGGCGCTCGAGAGACTCGCAACAGCACTTACTGGGCTCCGTGGGGAAGCTGCTCATGAGGCGGGAGAGCAGGCCCTGCACGGCGCGCAGCACCTTGGTGTTGGGGCAGCTCATGCAGGCGGCGAGTGCTCGCTGCAGCGGCTTGAAGCTCGCCAGCACGGTGGGCGGAGGCAGCACCGTCAGCAGGAAGGCCAGCACCTCCAGGCCCGTGCAGATGTTCGCCAGGTTCGCCTGAGCCTGCTGCTCCTGTGACGCAGCCACGGGTTAAACGGCACGAGAAGAGGTCAGCAATGCTAGTGTGTGATAGGGGGGACGAAAACCGAAACTGATTTTATATTTATAGAGCGCCTTCACTCGAGGTTCTTGACATGGTTGAAGAAACGGTGACAATGGAATGATTTAGATGAGGAATGAGCGACAACGACCACGATAGAGGGGTACGTAGGGATCATGAAAGGGTAGGGGAGGGACGGGAAGGAGTGGAGCGGCAAGAGGGAAGAGAATGGAAGAGAGAACAAGCAAGCTGTGCAAGGGCTAAATAAAAATAGCAGGGTTGAAATTGTTCAATTCCCCAAGAAGTTCCCAGCCAGTGGAGCGAAACTTTCCAAAGTTACCGAGCGACAAATCTGCAGCAAGACCGTGGTAGGGAGGCTCGCGACAACCATGCACGTAATTCACTTATGTTTCTCATCCAGCGACCTGGGCTTCTCAAAATTCATATCCGGCAGCCTGGGGCGCACAGCGAAAACCTACACAGTAACGGGGTTTCGTTGAGAAAACGGATAGAGAAGGACAACGCCACACCCCTGAATGACGCTGGTAGTTCGAGGACACTAGAGAGACACGCCACACCCCTGAATGACCCTGGTAGTTCGACGACACTATTTGTACAAGTCCGACGATCACAATGATAATGGTGACGACGATGATGACGATGATGACGTCGCTGTGGAACGGTGGGGGAGACGTGGGGGAGACGTACGACGGTCATGAGCAGCTTGTCGAACCACTGGAGCTTGAGCTCGGCGTTGGGCCACATGTCCGGGCGCAGCGCCGTCTTGAGCAGCATCACACAGCGGCGAGACAGCTGCTCGCCCGGAGAGCCCACGGTGCCGGTCGTCTCGTTCACCTGCGACGGAGCCGCGACACCCACGACGGAAATTCTCCTTGAGGGCCGCGGAGTTAACGTAAACTATAAAACTCTTAAAACACTTTTTTAACCATCAGGTAAGGCCCATTGAGCTGTGCAGCTCTTATTCAGAAGAGACCTGGCCCACAAATGGTAGCTGTACGAAGTGGCTTCTCACGTGGAAATGTATAGCAGCCAAATCACTTTAAACGCATGTTGTCGATTCTTAATGTGGAGGGAAAAAAACCAGAGGACGCGGAGAAAAATCCACGCGACCATGGGGAGTGATACCCTCGACTTCCTGTATACCAGGCGAGGTAGTTAATATCTTGCCACCGTGGCGCTAAACGTAACATTAATGGTGGCCCCTGGAGGGTTCGCGGTTTGAATCCGGCAGACCGCGCTGGTTATCGCCGTGCGGGTGTGTTCACTGTCAAATAATAATTACGCACAGTTCGCTTTCCCGGTGCAAGTGAAAGGTCTGCTGACGTAATTCTCAACGACAAGGCCAGCGTGTGCCAGCGTCATACGTACCCCGCTTGGGATTATACCCGGCAGCAATCATCGCAATCACATTCTAAATTGAAAGCTCATTTCTTTAGGACCGCTTTTCGTGTTGGCTTTGTTTGTCCTTGCCCCGCACCTCCGATTAGCACGGTTGGCTACGTTACAGAATCTTTATTTAGACTGGTGGAAGAAGTTCAACATAGATACGTACGGCAATGAAAGACGTTAAACATACATACATCCCCATAATGGCAGGCGGCGTTGAGTCACCTTGTGCTGCACCAGGGCCAGCTGCTACTGGGAGGTGCGCCCTTTCAAAAAATGTGTTGTACGTATGCATGTTGAACTTCTTTCGCACCGTACGTAGCCAAACCGTGCTAATCGGAGGTGCGGGGGAATGACAACAGACTAAACACAAAAATATCTTTTAAGGAAATGTGATGGAAGTGAGATGCGAGCCGCTGATGGTGTGTAAAGTGTTTCTGAGATGCCACGGCTCTATCAAAAATAGCATTAAGCACCACATTGTTAAGTTTCAAATCTGCCCCCTCTCTCGAACGCTTTCCAACGAAGGTTCATCGTGTACATCACCACGCTGGTAAGTGCAGGTTGAACGAAGACGGGCAAGCATAGATGTTGGAAGCATAGTACAGGACAACAATTTGACTTCACCGCACGGCCCTCTGTGGAAAACCGCGCACTGCAAAAGTCTACACCATGCCTGTTTCCCCCAATCAGAGCACGATCCAAAGCTCAATCTGGCTTAGCTTCGCAATATACCGGACAAATTAGGTCAAAGGCACCATTACACCAGCACCGTAGTTACAGCGCCATAGAAGTTGTCATTATTATAATTATTCACAACATTCCTCCTCCACTGCTACAACCGCCAGACATGTTCCTCATCGGTCCTCTGGCTGCACCGCGGTTTACCTGGCAGGCGATGCGGATGAGGAAGTTGACCACCGTGTCGGTATGCTGCTTGTCGATCGGCTTCGCCGCCAACTGCTCTGCCACCGGCACCACCTGGCTGCGCCCAATGGGCTGCTGGAGAGAGAGGTGTGAGCGTGTGCGGGTGTGTGTGTGCGTGCGTGTGTGAGTAGGGGGCACAGGTGGTGCAATCAGCCAGTCATCTCAGTCATCTCAGTCAGTCGACCCGTGGCACCTGGGTCTGCCCCGTGACCTCCTGCCAGCGGGCGTTCGCCACTTCACGTGGCCTCAAGGTGCACATGGCCTGGCACAAGCGTCATGGTGACATCACCGCCACTTAGTGGAGAATGGCGGTTTTTGATGTTGTGCGTGCAACAGTGGGGAGCGGTAGTGTAGCGGTTAGCAAGCTGCGCTATGAACCCGGTGACCCGAGTTCGATTCCCGCTCACAGCCAACACCAGTGACAATCATCTGAACTGGTCCTAGGCCTTCCCTAGGTCAATTCGGCCTCAAATGAGTACCTGGTGCGGTGTGTCAAGATAACCACTCGGGAAACAAAGGCGGCTCGGGCGTGGTGCTGGCCACCCACCCCCTCGTGTGCTGCATCGGCCTTCATAGCTGCTTGCCAACAGCACTTTCCCCAACAGTCTGTTAAGGCTATTCGGGGAGTCTTTGTCTTTGTGTGCCAGAGACAAGGCACGTGACGGTAGCCCGTCAAGTCAGTTGCCGCAGCGGCTCGCGGGTTCGATTCCGCGAGGCCGCCCCTGGTTTGTTCACCGGACGTGAAAGACCCCGTGACGTCATTCGAGGCGAGTAGGCCCATTTGCGTGCCCACGTCACGGCCCAAAGACCACACCGCGGGTTCCTCAAGTGGGAGAGCACACGCCAGCATCTCACCCGCCCGTAAAGCTAGCAGACTACATCTGCGGTACAGCGTCTTCCAGACAGCATCGCGCTATTAAAACACCTAGCTGGTGCCCCACGGACCCACGATATCGGCCCCTTACCGTCGCAGTGGCCACGCGAAAGCGTTTGACGTCCTGCGTCGATTCCGCAGAGAGGCCTCGTTTAAGCGCCGCTGCCGCTGCAGCTGCGTCAGAGCAGGACGGGTGCTCCGTGTCCTCCTCCTCCGGCTGAACAAAGACAAACATGTTGTTGTACTTTCCACCCAAGCACTCTCCAGGCTCAGCGCTGGCTTAGCCTTAGTGGGGTGATGAGAACAGGGGTGGGGGGAAATTCTGGGTGCTTTGGTCAGTTATGAATACAGGTAGTCCTCGACTTACGAACATAATTTGTTCCTGGGGCCCACTTGTAAGTCAAACGGTACGCAAGTCGCAACGCGGTAATCTACTGAATTCAATTGCCCACACACACACTCACTCCCAGCACGAGGCCGACTCACCACATCTCACGGAGGATCGCTCAGCTGAACAAAATAGTGCCGCGGGTTCGATTTGCAAGTGAGAGTTCACGTTTTAAGTCAATGTAAAAAATATATTTCATGGAAGCTGCTTTGTAAGTGCGGGTGTTCGTAAGTCAAGGACTGCCTGTAGATATAATGTACAGATGACAGACACTAGCTATAGAGGGAGATCGATATGTCGTCACCAGCTGGTGGATAACACGAAATGACGTGTGCCCGCCCCAGCCTTCCCTACCTGCGCGTCCTTGATCCTCTGCATCTCCCACTTGACGACCACCTCGGCCAGGTCCACCGCCAGCTTGCGCTGCTCCAGCGTGGCGCTGGGCGTAAACGCCAGCCGCTGCATCGCCGACACCATGTGCTGCACCAGGCTGTGCCGCACCGGGTAGTACACCTGCACACCGGGGCCGGCGGCACACGCGAGAGACGCAACGCACGCTCCCTTCGTGATGCGCACGCCAGAGGAGGTGTGTTTAGGAGACCAGAATCGAATAGCAACTCTGTTTCTGGAATCCAATACATTTCCCGGTGGAGTTGGCAAAATGGTAGAATCGTGGGGGTTCGGGAGGGGAGGTGGGGGGGCGGTGCAGTGTAAGGGAAGCCTAGCCAGCCTCGCATATAACAACGGTTTGAGATGACACGGATAGTCTCACCACAAACGTCATCGTTATTATCGTCATCCCTTTGTAAATTGTCGACCCATTCGGTTACCATCCCTCTCTTGGCATCAGCCATTCGTTGCAATGGCGATTCCGGCTGATACCGACAGCCAAAAGAGAGAGTGAGCCTTAGAGGACAATAACCAGAGAGATGGCGACGAGATCGGTTCATGGGCAAGAGCGAGATCGAATGGTGACATTGCAGGATCCTCTGCCGAGCGACAATGACTGCATGGAGAGGTCTTGGGCAATCGATCGACAGTGGAAAACGATGATGACGACGACAACATTCATGCGGTGAGACTATTCTTAATCTAGATCTGAAGTTTTCGTGACTGCAGGGATCCAAACTCTTTGGTTCTTTCGGTAAAGTCACGTAGGTATAAAAAATATAATACATTTAATCACGACGCTTCGGGCGCAACACAAGCGTCCATCATCATGTGGGACAACCACAGCAAGAAACAATTGCTGAAGTGGGCAAAAGGGCTGTTGTAACAAGAGGCTATAAAGGCAAGTGAGGGGGGAGGAGCCAGGGAGCGGAGATAGAGCGGGGGGGTGTGGGGTAGGGAATTAGGAAACGCGCAAGGGAATGCTAATCTTGCAATCTCAAAACGTTTACGTTCGGAGAAGAGTTCAATTTAAATGAATAACTTGTGAGCTAGCAAACAAGCGGGTAGGTGAGAAAACCAAGGGATGAGTGAACGAGTCGGCGAGCGTGCCATCGACGCCGCGAGCCAACGAATAAGGAAGCGGGCAAGCGCGCGACGAGCGAGCGCGTGAACGAGCGTGCGTGCGTGCGTGAACGAGGGAGCAGCTGACCCTGCAGTGCTGCACTAGCAGGTGCAGGATGTGCACGAGCTGCGGCACCGTGTGGCCCTCCTCCACCATCAGCTTGCGCGTCCAGTGCGCCAGCAGCTGGTTGCCCTCCTCCATGCGCGCGGGCACGGCCGGCGTGAGGATGGCGAGAGCCTGCCGCACCACCAGCCGTGCTTCCAGCGCGTGCGCCTTCAGCAGGCTGATGAACACCTGCGGGACGATGCGGGCGGCGCCGGCGTGGCTTTCAAGCGAATTGCAAGAGGTGACAAAACCTTGCGGCGTAACAGCACCAATGTTCTGGAACATCGAACGTCTTACTTTTGTGATTTGTTACTTTGGTCGTTACCTGCACATCGATAGTCCAATTTTAACGTGCCATTTTGTTGAGCGACCGTGCGTTGTCTTGGTGTGGTCTGGGTTTGTGTGTTGTTGTTGTTGTTGTTTTGCTGCCTTGCCAAGGCATTTCGTGTTGAAAAATAGGACTGATATACTTTTTTTTTTTCGTGACTTTCTTACATTTTAATCTATTGTGCACTCTGGTGTGTTGGATAGCAAACCCACAACATTTACAATTTGAGTACGACGTTCCTTTGGTGATTGTAACCAGCATCACAAAGCGATTGCAATCGGTGTGCTGAAGGAGTAACTGATTGGCACGTTTTGATCACGTGACAAACCTCACTCATTGGCTGTGTCGGATGGAGGTGGGTTTACGAAACATTCACCCAAAAACACTTTTTTTCCAGGTAAGCAAGGCCCATTGAGCTATGTGGCTCTTTTTCATAAGCGACCTGGTCACAAATGATAGCTCAACGAAGTGGCTTATGACGTGGAAATCTATAGCGGCCAAATACTCTAAACGCACGTCGATTCTAAATGTGGAGGGAAAAACCGAAGGACCCGGAGAAAAATCTACGCAAACTGCAACTATACAGCAGGTGAAACAGGGTCGGCATCGAAACCACGACCTCCTGCATATCATGCAAGGTTAGTTAACATCTCCTAGCCACCGTGGTGCCCTATTATGAATGGTTGATTACCATCATCATCATCATCGTTAAAAGGGAGCGTCACCTGCAGCACGATCTTCTTGTGGATGGCGAACTTGGCGATGATGTGGGCCAGCACGAGGTGGCCGTGGTACTTGCACACGGGGTCGACGCACGTCTTGTTGAGCAGGCAGGGCCAGGCGAAGGTCATGAGGCGTCGCAGCTTGGTGTTGCGGCTCTTGTTGTTGTCGTGGATGTGGTGCGACGCGTGCTCCACGAGCAGCGCGGCAAACTGCAGCACGGCGATCCGCAGCGAGTCCAGCATCTCGCCGTGCTTCTCGGGCTCCAGCACCTGCCGCCACCGCACACACCAAAGACAAAGGTTCCACCCGTGTAGCCTTTAACAGACTGTCGATTTAAAGCTTTCGTGACTGCAGGGATTCTTTCCGACAGACCTGTTCTTCACCTGAGGACGGCTGCTTGCGTTGTGGCCGAAACTTAGCGAGAATTATTTAATGTTTTATTTTTATTATTTTATTATTTGCCTTCTACGTGACTTTACCGAAAGAACCAAGAAGACTTTAACAGACTGTTGGGGCAAGTGCTGTTAGCGAGTAGCGCCTATGAAGGCCGGCACAGCACACGAGGGGGCGAGTGGCGTGGTTGACGCCACGTCCGGCCGCCTTAATCTCCCCAGTGCTCTCATTTACACACCAAACCAGCTGTGAGATGAAATGAAACACGAGTCGCCGGGTCCGTACCACAGTGCGCTAACCATTACACCCAAGTTCCCCACCACACACACAAACATCCCTGCTGCAGTACCGCCACAGTGGGTGACCCCCAGTGGCCGCTGACTCTCTGCGGCGAATGGCGGACGCAGCACCAGGCTGCAAGGGGAAATTACTCTACCAGCAGGGGGCTGTGTTGCTGCACGGGTTTTCCCAATTAAGTCATTTGCGAGTGATACAATTCGAAAAATATTAACCCGTAAAAACAAAGTTTTTCACTATAAATGCTTTATATGCGTGGTGGCTAGAGTCCTCTCGTCCTCTGGCTTGAGATGGCTGCCACCTATAGGTCAGATGATTGCCTGCCACCATTAAGCAATTGGTAATTATATATAAAAAAAAAATCCTAACAAGTGTAAAATTTTGGAAAAAATTTTTCACGAAAATACATTGTCACGCACAACGAGTCTGTGTGCAAAATGTCAGCTCGATTGGATCACGGGAAGTGGGTTAAAAAACGACCGAAAAATTTGCACGGTCGTAAGCGCGCAAGCAAGCAAGTAAACTTAATATAAAGGATTTTAAAAAATGTGGGTCGTGACGCCGGCATACGTGGCCTAATACCACTCTTGTTTGAATAACGTCACGGGATCTTTGACGGGCGCTGTTCAAGCCGACGGTGCCGCCAGCGGTGCTGCCGACGCGGCGCCGAGCTCGCCCACCTTGTTGATGAAGACGCTGCTGATGCTCTCCAGGTTGTCGCCCTCGGGGTTGGGAGGCCCCAGCAGAGCCTCTCCTTCCGCCTTCTCGAAGCTGCTCTGGAACGCAGGGATGAGGATGTGCTGCAGAGCCTGCGGAGGGGGGCGGAGGGAGGTGGGGGGGTAGCACACAGGACATCTGAGGTCAGGATCCACCACAGCAGACTAATGCACGTGATGAGTCTGCCCCACAACGATTATAAAGGTCAGGCATAATACCGGTGTTTTGGGTTAGATCACGTAAATATATAAATGTGTCGTTAAACCCACCACTACCCGACACAGCCAATTAATAAGGGTTGTCACGTGAACAGAAGATGCAAATTCGTAACTAGTACAGCACACCGGTGTGTTGGAGAGCCAAGCCACAACATTTACAATCTGAGTACGACGTTTCGCCAGTAAGTACAGCTGGCGGGTTTAATGACACATTTATATATTTATGAGATCTAACCCAAAAAACCTGTATTATGGATGATTTTGGTCGCGAAAGCCTAAGTGTTAAAGTCAGGCAGTTCACCAGCATTGATAAAAAAAAAAGCCTGAGACACTGGATATTGAAACCCGTCCAGAGTTTGCGTGTGTTAAAGCAACGCTCCTGGGATTATGCACTCCCAGAAGGCCGAGTGGCTGACGGAATGTGTCATATTTTTTTGTTTACGCCGAGTGACAGATGTGTGCGCGATGGGAGATGGCGCAGTCGTACCTTCGCCTTGAGCTCCTCGGGGAAGGTGGCGTCGTGGAAGATCTCGACGAACTTGAAGAAGAGCGCTCTCTTGTGCACGACGCCGTACGAGCGCGGAAGCTCCTCCTCCATGTACTCCTTGAGGAAGGAGACGTTGCAGAGGAGTGGCGACGTGAACGCCCGCAGCAGCTGGAACAGCAGCTCCATCTCCCCGTAGTGGTTCCTGCGCCGCCACAGCCACCAACGCGATACCAACGCGACGATCCGTCACCGTCCTTGTTACCATCATCAGCAGAGGCAGCATCGGCCGTGGTCTCCTAAATATCTGGGTGAAGGTAAACCACGCCTCCCCCCCCCCTCCACCTCCATGCTCTCACCATACCTCATGGTCTTGCAACGCCACAATATATTTCCCTCACTGTGGGTGGGAGAGGGGATTATCAAGTGCGCAAGAGAGCAAGTGAGCAGGTGGGTGGGCAGATGAGTGAGTGAGTGAGTGAACGAGTGGGGGGGAGGGTGGGTAAGAGTGAAAGGGTTAAGTGAGCTCGTGAGTGAGCAATTGAGTGAGCGAGGGATTTAGACAACCTCAGAGCAACCATATGAGTGATCACGTGAATAAGAGGGACGGACGGTGGTGGAAAAGGGAGCGCGTCAGTGAGTAAACGGGTTAGCGACCTTGCGACTCAATCAGTGTGGCTAGGTGGTTAAGTGAACTCATTAGTGAGCGTGTAAGTGAGCGAGCGAGCAACTGAGAGAGCGAGCGAGCGAACGTGAGCGTGTTGCATCACCTGCAGTAGTTGAGCAGGCAGAAAGAGAGCAGCTTGGGCTCCTTCCAGTGCGACGTCACCATGTTCTCCTTGCGGTGGCGCTCCTGGAAAGCGTCGCTCACCCACACGCGCCGCAGGTGGCTCACCAGCCCCGGCTGGCCCGGCAGCCACTTCTCGTCGTGCTTCACCAGAATGCTGATGATCTGCGCGCGCCACACACGGTCGCCCGCTCGGACGCTCGAGTTACGTTTCCAGAATCGGATGAATGCGTAACGTACAAATAAAAATAAAAATTCATCAGAGGATTTTGGGTTAGATCGCGTCAATAAGAATGGGTCGTTAAACCCGCCAACACACCGGTGTGCTGAACTAGTAACGAACTGGCATGTTTTGTTTACGTGACAAACCTTACCACCAGTTGGCTGTCTCGGGTGGAGGTGGGTTTACGACACATTTCAATTCATGCAGCCTAAACTAAAAACACTTCATTACGATTATTTGGCCGTAGAAGCCTACGTGTTAAATAAAAAAAGCATCGTAAACATCCACGTGCATCCATTCTCTGCGTGGCCTTTAATCGCGACTGCCACTCTTAAGTCTGTCGTCCTTCGCCCCGCACCTCCGATTAGCACGGTTAGCTACGTACAGTGCGACAAAAGCTCAACCCTACAAACATACAATCTCACAGGCCGCACCGTGGCAGCCCCCCCTCCCCCACCTTGATTGCGTTGAACTGCAGGTCGAGTCGACTGCTGGGGGCGGTGGTTGGGGAGCCGGGCCGAGCAGGCGGGGCGGCGGCCGGCGCGAGCAGCCCCACGAAGCGGACGGGCGACGCCGAGATGACGTCGCGTAGGTGCCTGGCGTCCTTGTGCTTGAGGAAGCTCTACGTCAGAAACACGTTCGAAGCATCAGCTCGCACAGCTTTGCTCGCGACAACCTCGATCCGCGGGGCGGCCGGCACGCGGAGGTTTTAACGCCGCGCCACCGTTTCTGTCCCAACACGAGCGTTAATTGAGGGCGACTGGCGGCTGCGGTTGGCGGATGTGGTCGCTCCTCGACACTGATGCACAAACTGCTCCTGTGTTCTCCTCGTCACCGACACGTGCAATGCGGTTTTCACATTTCAGGACTTCCGCCGGTAGTCGGGATATTCCGTTCACCTTTCGCCAACGTTTGTACTCGTCCGCGTAAGTTCAGCGGTTCAATGATCAAACTGTGAAACATCACTGTGTCGGAACACGTGTGCGCGTGTTGTGACACACAAAGTAAAAGTTATCCCGTATAGCCTTTAACAGGTTGTCAGGGCAAGCACTATTAGCGAGCACCTCTGAAGACCAGCATAGCACACGAAGGGATGGGTGGCCAATCTCCGCGCCCTGGCGCATTTGTCTCCACAGTGCTGATGTTTATTCACCGCACCATGTACTCAATTAAGGCCGAGTCGCCCAAGGGGAGGCCGAAGACCGGTCAGTTACAGGTTCCTAGTGCAAGTGAAATAACCACTACGTTACCGGTCCCCACAAGAACAAATATACACACACACATACACACACCATGAACATGCGGCTCCACTGCGGGTCGTTCAGCGTGGCCTCCATCATGAAAAGCTCCACCGTCTGGGCTGGGTATCGAGTCAAGAACTTGATGAGTGGCTCCCGGAATGGGCTACCAGCCTGGAGGAGAGAGGAGGGAGACGTAGGAGAGGGAAGGGAGACGGGGGACAGGGGAGGGAGACGCAGGAACGGGGATTGGAGATGGAGGAGAGGGGAGAGGGATGGAGGAGCCGGGAGTGAAACAGAAGAGAGGGGAGGGTGACAGGGGAGGGCGACGGGGGAGGGAGATGGATGGGTGCAAGGGGCTGGTAAACCTCTCCAACTTTTAGACAAAAACACCGTGTAGAAAGAACACACGAGCATACACAGACAACCACGTACTTTAGGGTAACGACACAGAGACTGGCTGGTGGAGCCGCAGTCCCTCCCCCCCTCCCTCTCACCCACCCCCCCCACCCCGCCCCCCATTTGATAAATGCTGGTGGGGGTCGGACCTCGATGAGCATGGCACGTTCCGTCTTCATCACCACCTCCAGCAGTGGCTTCACCAGGGTCTGCGGCGCCGCCGGGATCAGGTGGAACAGGTTGATGATCGCCGCGCAAATCTTCATTTCCTGCCACGGAAAAACGCACGAGAGCCGCCACGACGATTCGTCGGGAGAGTGTCAGGGTCGCTGTAAGCCAACATCCGGTTATTGAAGACAACACGAGCCACCAACCCGCAAGTTTGGATTTCACCGCTCTGCGTGGGTTGCCACGGTGGCGCCGTACGGCTATCGCTGTTCTGCGTGGGTTTCCGCGGAAGCGCTGTACGATTCTCCGACACGTGTTTGGGTCGTACAGTGTGCCTTTTGGCGTTCTTTGGTCTAACACCAGTGAGACAAGGCCATGAAGGAAGCTGTCTCTGGTGCAAGCCAATCAGATCCAAGGACAATGCATAATTATCAAATCGTGTTTGTTTGCATGTTTTACCACAAGCATGTGGTTAATGGAGACACGATGCCTTGTAACAGGTGTTTATTTGGCGTTCGAACATCTTAACACCTCCTCTATTATTGCCGGAAAGTGTCAAGCCTATTCTCTTTTACATATTATCTCTTAAGTTATCACCGTACAGGGTATAGAGTGCATTCAGAACACGTAGTGCATGCAATGATGGAAAATGCACCATGTCCAGCGCGCGGTTTTATCAGAGACGATGAACGTCTTGCGACTCTCATGCGGGGAAAGGAACTTTTTTGTTGCTGGCTTGCATCAAACAACTAAAGTGGAAATCGTCCCTCCATCTCCGATCTATAATCGGTGTAAAAGAAACATCTCACTTCACTCGCTTTCTTCTGCGAGGGGCCACCGATGTTCTGAGATCTGGCAGAGGCCCTAGTGAAACTGGCACCCGAGTCTGGCACGGTGCGTTCATGCCATGAAAGTGTCCAGGGATGGAGAGACACTTCCTTGTGCATGAAAAATTCTGTAGAGGTGGGTTCAGGAATTGTGGTTTTGGTCCAAGTGTAATCATACATCACTTTAATGTTACACATCTGATGTCACTTTGTTGCAGAGAGCAACATCTATGGGGGGGTAGTACATTGAACAGTTTTTTTCCTGTACAATTTAATTAATAAATAATATAGGCGAGCATGGCTGTATAAATTCTGCGTCTATGCCTGTTCCACGTTGAAAACAACTGCACACAAATTCTCTCAAAAACACGCACACACACTCACACACGTACACTAACGCAGACTTTCACACCATCGCGCACATACTAAACTGACTGTAAAAATGATTCGGTGGGCATCATTGGATAATAGGGTAGGAACAAGTCTTGAGAGACCAAGCACCGTGGAGATGGAGTCATGACATCAGCTCTCATGCGCAGGAGCAGTAAAGGATGGACAAGGGTATTGGAAGGGCTTCATCCAGCAGTGGACAGAACATGGCTGAAGGTGGTGATGATAACAATAATCATGCTCGCGGTTGCAGTCACATGCTGGAGAGAGTGATAATGATGATGGTCGTCTTGGTAGCGTTTGTGATGATGATGGTGATGATGATGAGTGTTCCACAGCAGCTCATGGTGATGATAGTGACCCGATAACAAACTGAAAATACAAACACCAAAAAACTAAATACCTCCATAGGAGTGAGCAATACTTGACTAAAACAACCGGCCGAGCAGTGAGTTGCGCTATAGAGTTTCAGAGTTCAGTCGTACCAACTCGTTAATATTAATAAAAAAACTACGTCCCTCATTTGTGCGGACAAAGGCTCTCTGTGGATGTCGAGCCAATTATTTTTAGTTCACAAATGTTTTGCTTTCCATCAAATGGCTCTGTGTGGAATGGTGAAACA
>NC_136141.1:3817624-3925496 GCF_965212315.1 Lampetra planeri
ATGACGCCGCGGCATCTGTAACATCGACTGCGAAGAAGACGGCACGTACTTTATGACGGAAGCACCTGTAGCATTAACCAGAAAGAGAGACATATTCTTACGTGTTTTCGGTAAAGTCACGTAGGTAAAACATTAAAATTAATAAAAGTAAAATAAAAATAAAATAAAAATCATGACGTTTCGGAGGCAACACAAGCTTCCGTCTTCAGGAAGACAGCTATCGCGCTGTGACGGTTCCACCTGAAGACGGAAGCTTGTGTTGCCTCCGAAACGTCGTGATTTTTTTTTTCATTTTACTTTTATTCATTTTTTTTTTTTACCTACGTGACTTTACCGAAAAAACTAAGAATATGAATCCTTGCAGTCACGAAAGCTTCAAATCTAGAAGAAAGGGAAACGTTGTGACCTGCAGTGTGGTGTGGTTGAGCGGGTGGGTGGGTCGGTCGGTGAGTGGGTGAGTTGTTGCAACCTGCAGTGTAGTCGTCGAAAAAAGTGTGGTTGAGATGAAGCAGCCAGACCTAAATATTGGTTGATGAATCAACAAGTGACGTTCGTGGAAACAGTACCAATGGAAGCAGCAATAGAGAGTGATATGGAGGTAACTAATGTTGGGAAGACTCGATTAACTTGTGGACTCAAAATGCTCCTCAAAAAAAGGTATGTTGAAAATATATCACTCAAAAACAAGAGGTGTTACTCAGTCACGGCAATGACATGAATGTGGCCTTGATGCAAGTAAAGGCAGTAAAGTCTGGTTAGGCCGAGGGAGTCCTTAGGAGGGGTGGAGGATTTTTTCATGAGGTTGGTACATTTCGATTTAAAGCTTTCGTGACTGCAGGGATTCATCTTCTTGGTTCTTTCGGTAAAGTCACGTAGAAGGGAAGTAATAAAATAATAAAAATAAAACATAACAAAATAATTCTCACGACGTTTCGGCCACAACGCAAGCAGCCATCTTCAGGTGGAGAACAGGTCTGTCGAGAAGGCAGAGTCTGCCTTCTTGACAGACCGACAGACCTGTTCTCCACCTGAAGACGGCTGCTTGCGTTGTGGCCGAAACTTCGTGAGAATTATTTTGTTATGTTTTATTTTACTTATTTTATTACTTCCCTTCTACGTGACTTTACCGAAAAAACCAAGAAGAGGTTGGTACAGTCGTAGTAAACATGGCGGGGAAACACATGCGGCCACGTGCGGGCCATGTGAAATTAACGTGAAGTGAACTCAGCCGGGAGGGGGGGGGGGTAGGGGGGCGAATAGCTTCAGAGCGGAAACACACGACACCTTTTCCATGCACGACTCGCCCGCCTTCTGCAGCTCGTCGTTGCTGGAGTTGAGAGCCTTGAAGAGGGCCGCGATGATCTTCTCTCGAACCTCGGCCAGGTAGTTGCACGACGCCAGCGCTTCTGCACCGATGGGAGCGCAAAGGGCAGCAGTCAACGTCGACGGTGCGATGACAACGGTGGTGGCTGCTCGTGCTTCAACGGTTTGTTAAGGCTATAGCGGTGTGGGGAGGTGGGGAATATTTATCTTTGTGCGGAGTCAGCTGGGCAGGCACCTGGCACGGCACTTACTGAGCGCGGCGATGCGCAGGGGAACCAGGGAGGGCAGCGACTTGTAGCAGGGCAGCTTCATGAGGGCAGCGTCCTCGGCCTCGCACAGGGTGAGCAGCTGCGATCAGGGAGGGAAGTACAATGAGGGAACCAAGAGAACATACTCTTAGTTTTTTCGGTAAAGTCACGTAGGTAAAAAATGAAATTAAAATTAATAAAACAGCAAATCTAGCTGTGACGGTCCCACCTGATGATGGAGACTCGTGTTGCCTCCAAAACGTCGTAATTTTTATTATTTTACTTTTATTAATTTTTATTTCATTTTTTACCTACGTGACTTTACCGAAAAAACGAAGAGTATGAATCCTTGCAGTCACGAAAGCTTCAAATCTAGAACCAAGAGAACGGTCATGATGTCCTCCTTCCCAATAACCGCAGTGATAACCGCAACGTTAAACTCCTTCCGACAAACCGCAATGGCATGTCTTTCCTGATAACCGTAATGTGATCTCCTTTCCAATAATCGCACGAAAGTTGTAGAGAGAACAGTCGCACTACTCTCTTCGTCCCTATAACCGCACTCCACCCTCACTCTTAAAAACTGCACTGTGCTCTCCCCTTCCCAATAACCGCATTACAATGTACTTTCCAACAATTGCAATGCACTCTTTCCCCAATAACTGCACCCCACTCTCCTTCCCAATAACCTCACTGCGTTTCTCCTCCTTCCCAATAACCGCAACGTACACTCCTTGCCGGTGCAAGAGCGGCCGCTGGCACACCTCGGAGAAGAAGAGCTTGTGCTCCATGATGGTGAGGTCCATGGTAAAGAGGCGCGGCTGAAGCGTCGTGCAGAAGGTGTTGCCCTCCATGAGGCCGATCTGCGCGTTGGCCGGCTGATGTTTCAGCAGGTGCTTCTTGGGTGGGATCATGTCTTGGAGCACCTGCAGTATAAACGAAGGAATTGCAACTGATACAGCCACAGCAAACGGTCTCCACCCGTGATCAATCTGGGCCGGTACAATTCACACCAAACCCGCGTACCGGCACTTTTCAGAACGGTTCATATTCTTCCCCGCTGTGCTGTTTACACAGATGGGAAATGGCAGTGAACGTGGCCTGCTGCAGGACTCCATACCGATGCTTCTACATTTCCATCTCAATCACCGACGGACGTTTGAGATGGAAAACAAACCGCAAGAGACGCTTACGCATCAAACGCCGGAACCCTAACGCAAGCCAAACATTAGACAGCTTTCCCCATCACAGTTTATGACAACTTTCCCGACCGGTTCTCAGCCATAATGAGACCTCACCAGGTGAGTGGGTGACGCACGCACCTCCTTGTGGGGCTCCATGATGTCGGCGACGCTCTTGCCCGTGGCGCGCGCCAGCACCTGCAGCGAGCGCATGGCCTGCACGCGCACCGTCTGGTTGGGCGAGGTGACCTCGCGCACCAGCTCGTGCGTGGCCGCGTGCAGCGCCTTGGCCTGCGAGGCCACCAGCTCCGCCGTGCGCTCGTCGTCGCGCAGCGGGGACGCGCACCGCACCAGCAGCTGCTCCAGCGTCGCCGTCGCCATCGCCACGGCGCCGCTCGACACCTGCGACAGGAAGATCGTGGCGAGGGGGCGGCGGTAGGTTAGTAGCCGCGCACGGCAGAGGTCGCAAACGTGTTTTGATTCCTTACCCGTACCCGTACCCGGCCGCACCAGGGTCGCAAATGGGTACCCGTACCCGGCCGGGTACGGGTAGCCGTTCCCTACCCATACCCTACCCGAAATGAGTGACAAACGGCTACTCACCAGTGACTTACGGCCTACCCGTACCCGTACCCGGCCGCACCAGGGTCGCAAACGGCTACCCGTACCCGGCCGGGTACGGGTAGCCGGGTATCGGGTAGGGTACGGGTATCGGGTACCCGGTAGCGACCTCTGGCGCACGGCGAGGGAGCTTTCCGAGTCATGGAATCGATAAGCGGAACATCACGCCTCCATCCCATAGCCGCACCTCCACATTATTCAGTGGCGGGCCGTGTATTTTACACCTAGGGTTTCAGCGCTATCCTCCCGCAATTAAACCGCCTTCGAATAACCTCACCATGACACTAGGGCTATAGGCTATAGTCATTCGACGTAACCACCCCATATTCACAGTGACAGGAACCTTTATCGAGTGGAATAAAGTGATCTAACACGAGGCTCAACACTTATGAGAGTTACAATACACTGATTGCAGAGACGTTAATACATATTTTTAGGTTTTTTACCGAAAACCTAAGAATATGAATCCTTGCAGTCACGAAAGCTTCAAATCTAGACGTTAATACATGGAGACTGAAACCATCAAGGATGTACCACTATTACGCAGTATGACAGGATGCTGCATCACAAATAGACATCGCATAGCCCAAATCAATGTCATTACCAAAGAAACAAGAACAAACTCACAACAACCAGTCACATGTACTCATACGACCACCAAGCAAGCAAAAATGCCGTAAAACGAATATAACAATCAGGATTCAACAGGCTTCCCCAAACAAAAAAAATCTAAAGTACTACATCTAAAAATCTAAACGTAATGAAAGAAAAATGTTATAAATCTTAGATGATGCTACGTTACGTGCTCGCTAGTTTTACTTTAGTTAGCTAACTGGCCCTCCAATCACGCCACACGAACAAGGCTAACGTAGGCGGCTAGGCCAGCTAGAAGGCTCCGGCGTGTCAAAGAATACGCCCAACACGGCAAACTCGAAATCTGATTGGTTAAAGAAGATGACAATCAACAACCTCGTCCCCATATGCTTCAACAGCAGAGGGGATTCACTCGACATTCTGAAGGCCTCAGGGTAGATTTTTCATCCGGAGAGGCAGAGACAGCACAGGTGGAAAATCTGATTGGATAAAAGCTCTAATTTATGAGCTGCACTGGAAGTAGTGCAACTGAGGGAGAGAGTAGCAATGAAATGACGTTAATAGACTGATGGGAACGAACTTGTATGCATACAAAGAGTATGAATACATATAGCATTAATGAAAATCATAAAAATATAATTTTCTGATTCTGTCAATCTCTAGGCCAGCAGAGAAGGCCTTGCTGGCCCTGAGGGCCCACCTCTGACATCATTAAAGTTTATTTTTACACACGGCCTTCTGGGAGCGCACAACTTCTGCGGCATTGGTTCAACGCAAGGAAACTCTGGCCCCGGCCTTGACACTCAATTTCTTGTCAGCAGAGCCGCCCTTTGCTTGAACTAATGCTGCACTGGCAGAAGTTTATCAGCAAGGATCCCCTTCTCTACCGGACATTGGTCATTGTTCGATGCAAATTCTGCACCAGAGAAGCGGAGCTGACACAGCAGTAAGGGAGACAGGTGGCATGAGAGAAGCAGAGACGCAGCATGGAAATGGTGAGAAACAGACACCAGACTGGAACTGTTAGCGAAACAATCCACACCGCAATTAAACAACGGCTTCCCCAGTATTGCAAATCATCAGCACGCCACAACCACGCGACCCTCATCAGGTCAGTGAGCGATCGGGTAGCATCCGTATATTGGGTTTTGCCATTATTACAAATCATCAGGAGAGCATGGTCACATTACTCTCTTCTGCCCTCATCAAGGATCATCAGTCGAAAATCATTCTATTCTACACAGCCAAACCGTCACCACCATAATTAGGCCTCATCAGCATCGCACTGCTCTATTGCAGGGGTCAGGAAACCAAAATAACAAGAGCAGCCATTTTTGTCAAATTCTGTAAAAAAAAACCTCAATATTTCAATAGCCGCAATGCACGTGAACACGAGACGATCCTCAATAAATAACGCCACCCAGCAGTCCCTGAAGAGTCGCATGCGGCTCCGGGGCCGCAGGTTGCCGACCCCTGGTCTATTTGCCATCTACTGACGGCCACCTCGCAGCAAAAGACCGTTACACTGACCTCCCCGGTGAGGTCCATCATGACGAAGAGCAGGGCCTTGAGGAAGGTGTACTGATGCTGGAGCACCCAGGCGAGAGGCAGGCGCTCCATGAGGAACTTGATGGCCACGCAGCCGCCCTGCTTGGCGTACCACGCCTGCTCATAGCAGCACGCGCACAGGCGCTCCACCACGTACGAGAAGAGCGGCAGCTGGCTCGCCTGCGGGGTGGAGAAAACACGGTGTCTGGAAAGTGGGCGGAATGAGGTGTCCGGGGAGTGGGGGGCGAACAGTGTCCAGGGAGTGGCACGCGTACCCTCTCCTTGGAGCCCATGATGATGGAGGCGACGTCGAAGATGATGGCGAGCGCCACCTCGCCGATCTTGCACAGCTCTTTCTCCTCGTACGCCATGCACACTGCGATGGCGTCCACCAGCACCAGCGGGTCCATGCAACGCGCGCCGCCCTCCTCGCCGTGGAACATCAGCGTGCTCAGCTGCGAGTCGGGCTTGTGGGCACCCAGCGGGAACGGGCCTGGGGTGGCAGGGACGGGGGGGGAGGCACAGGAGGAGGAGCAGTCGCAAAAAAGTCGAAGCAATTTCCTGCTCAAATGAGCATTGAGGCGATGCTCATCGCGTTTACAGCTCCGAACCAATGGTGGACATTCCACATTACTGTGGAATGCGGGCCAGCCTCTGATTAGGACAACCCGTGAGGGAGAGATGATGGGGCTGAGTCAACCCCCAACTAGCAAATGAACTCGCAAACCTTCCGATTGAGAGTCACTCAGGCGGAGGAGTAGCGGCGTGACGAATAAAACTAACTGGAATAAATAAAAACGTTTTTTTAAGTCGTTTACCTACATACAGCCGAACGAGCGCAATTGTAAAGGTGCAGCCCTGCAATGGATCACAGCCGGCAAGAGGGCGCCTACCGAATCCAAGCGCCCGTCACACACACACACACCGCTCCCTCACCGGCCAGCTGCGCCACGGCCACCATGGTGTAGTGGCGGATGAGGCTGGCCACGAAGGGCAGGGCGCTGGGCCGGAGGTCCTTGATGACGGCCGACATGAATGCGCCGGTGAGCGCTTGCTCGAAGGTGCGACGCGCCGGCGTGTCCTGAGCTTTGAAGCGGTGCGAGATGATCACCGACGGGACCGGCTTGTCCGTGAAGCTGGCGCGGCGGGCAGGGTGGTACGGTAAAAACACAGGGGTCAATTCGCCACTACCATCACCACCAGCAACAACGACAGCCGCCGTTCGCTACTATATGGCGGTGACGTCACCAGAGCGTTTGCGCCAGCCGGGCGATTCGCTATCACCACCCACCATCACTATTGTCTGCTTAAAATGGCTAGGACTCTATATATTTCAGCAGGAAGAGCCCAATGAGATGTTGGGGTCTGTTTCATAAGATAGGAGGGTGTTAAGGCAAACACAGTGGTCACTTTACCATCACCACCACTCTGTCTACTTAAATATGGGTACACCAATGATGATGAAGATTATACTGTTTCACAAAAATCCTATTAAAATAAATTAAATGCATTTCAGCCATTCTGTCTACTGATAAATTAAACCCTCCCAGCGCCATGTCAGACATGAGTGTTTTTTCACTGATGCGATGCTTTTGTGAACACTCTGTAGGAGGGCGGCACCTGGGATGCGCCAGTAGCTGATGCAGCGGAACCTTGCTGTCATCCAGGCACATCATGGCGACCAGGAAGCAACGGATGACCTCCCAGGCTTGCCGCCTGTAGTAGGGCTCTGTGCTGGCGCTCTTTAGGCAGTCCAAGGCAGTCTCAATCGCCTGATCGGGGCAATAAATCATCACAAAAACATCAAGCCTTGTTAACTTTGCTTTCACAAATGTCGCGAAGAGGAAATGCATAACTCAATGTTTCACACGTCTGGTTTCCCCTTTGGGATATATTGAAATGTAAAGGAAGTCTCCAAGACAGGCAAAGAATGAGCAGCAGAAAGAAAGGAGCGCCGGACAAGCAGGAAGGGTAAGACGGGGAGAAGGAATGACCTGGGCTAAGATGTCAGAGACAAGGGGGGTGGGGGGGGCTGATGAGAGGGGAAGAGAAGGAAAGGAAGTCACGAGCGGAAGTGAGCTACATGGACCGGAGTCTATTTTTATATGGTGTGGTTGGAATAGGGGAGGCTTTAAGAATGGGGACAGCCACATACAAGTCACGTGGCTTTGCTGAGGCTTGAGCTAATATAGAGATTTGTATACATCTAGGACAAGCACTGAAGGTGGACCGGTACCAAATCACTGAAAGAAACAGGATAAGTAAGGAAATTAAAGCTTTTGGATTTTTTTTTGTATACTTATCAGCAACCTACCCATGTGGTTTCATTTTAAAATGATGGCTTTACATAACGATATCAACAAAAAGGTGGTGACAATGGCGACGGTAACTTCGGTCACTGAAGGACGGCCGTTAAACCGTGCAAAAATCTGCGGGGTGGCAGCTGAAACACACGGCGGTGGCGAGATATGGCGGCATCGACGTCAATGGCCACACGACGACCTCTTCACCATGACCTCGGCAGCAAAGGCGTTTTGAGACGCACCTTCTCCATGGGCAGCTGTATGGAGGCCTTGCAGTCGGGAAACTCCACGGTGACGCTGGGGCCCTGCGTCTCGGTGCCCTGCCAGCTCAGCTTCTGCGACTCCTTCAGCATCTTGCGGTTGCTGCCGCCAAACTTGCCCAGCACGCGGTAGGCCACGTGTGAGATGTTGTCCGCGGGGTTCCTCAGGGTCCGCCACAACGCCTGGCGTAGAAGCAGATGTCGGAAGGGTGGGCCGAGGTCAGGAAGGTCAAGACAGGAGCGGCGGGCAAAGCGCCGGGAGAGACGGGGTCAAATGTGAATTTCGAAAAAAAAGCAAATCGCCACACTCGTCATTAACACTGCCCTACAAATAGTAAGAATTTACATTTCTAAGGCGCAATTCATCAAAAGATTTCAGTGCGCCATGCACGAAGTTAGGAAATATAAATACGACAGAGGCCCTGGCAAAATTTGGACCGTGACACCAGCGCACATTTTTTTTTTTACATTACGGGATCGTGAGCATCCAACGTAAAGCAGAGGGCACATGCACAAATGTAGGGTGAACATTCCTGAGCTCCGTGACATCTGTTGAACAACGGACGCCTTGCAAACAACACGTGTGTTGCTTTTGTGGTTGTTTGTTGTCGACGAGCACACACACCAACCTGCATGAGCTCGGCGCGCACGGGCTGGATGTGGTCGTACAGGAAGTCGGGCTGCAGGTTGTCGACGCACAGCTCGAGCGTCCGCAGGCCCTGGCTCACGAGCGTCTGCGAGCCGTTGAGCGCCGACACCAGCGGGTCCATGAGCATGGGCAGGTAGGGCAGCAGCGAGCTGAGGCGCACCGGCACCGTCAGGCACAGCTCCACAAACAGGTCCTTCATGTACTGCTTGTGCAGGCCGCTCTGCAGCATGTTCAGGCCTAGGCGGAGTTGCAGGCACAAGAAGAAGGGAATCAGAATGAGAATCTTTATTTAGACTGGAGGAATCCGATGAGCTATGAAGCTCCTTTTCACAATGTCCAGTATGGGCGGGTCAGCAAGTTACAACAGCAAACATGCAAAAACACGATAGGAATGCAAAAATTCGATAAAGGTAAGAAAATTACCGAATATAAATAAGTACCGAATTATTAGCTTAGCCAAGTCCGATTAATCAAGTTTGGGCAAGGCAACAAAAAAAAAACAGTCCCAGACCACAAACCAAGATAACACAGTCCCTCAATAAAATGGCACAGGAGAGGGGAGAGAAAGGCAACGGCTGAAACGGTCGTTGAGGTCTGTTGTTGGTGTACGGCGACGTTCGAGGGATTGCCGAACAATCGCGGCCTTGCATAGGAGAGACCAGTGGTTCTCACCGTGTACAGGATCTTGCGATGGAAGTTTGGCCAGATCATTACACGGCCTTACCCGAAAATGACCGATTCATCGTTACCATCACTATCGCTACCAACGGGCGAGTGAGTTAGGAGCTGCGAGTCTCACCCTGCAGTAAGTTGGGCAGCAGCGGCAGGAACTCCTGGTACAGCAGATCGTGGCTGCCCCCTCCAATGGAGCGGAAGAGCGCCCGTAGCAGCAGGAAATAGTTGTAGGGCTCCTTTGCCGTCTGCGCCAGCTCCATGGCGCTCGTCACTATGCGGTGCAGATGGGGCTGTGCGCGCGCACGCAGAATGAAACGTCGTTAAAATGTGCTTTTATACAGATCACTTGTGCAACTGCATCACGCAACGTCACACAATCCACAAATACGGACGCGCAAACGCAGCAAGAGATTTTCAGCCAATTAATAGTGAATTTTTGTTACACAAGTGGGAGGAAACCGCAGCACCTGGAGAAAAACCCACGCGTGCAAAGGGGGCAACATTCTACCCCATACAGATAGGGTAAACGATAACAAGTCGATTTAAAGCTTTCGTGACTGCAGGGATTCATCTTCTTGGTTCTTTCGGTAAAGTCACGTAGAAGGGAAATAATAAAATAATAAAAATATAACATAATAAAATTATTCTCACGACGTTTCCGCCACAACGCAAGCAGCCGTCCTCAGGTGAAGAACAGGTCTGTCGGAAAGACAGCGTCTGAATGAAGAACAATACAATTCTCACGACGAACCAAGAAGAAGTCTGTACTTTGTTATACCGTCTTGTCATGGCTGCTATTTTTTATTTGTTACGAAGTCTCAAAAACAACGCTCATAAATACTTTGTGAGGTTAGGATGGAAGGGGGTCACAAAGAGAGAGGAGAGAGAGGAGACAGACAGCCACCCCACCCCCCCGCCTCCTCCCACCTTGAGCATCTGCTCATTCTCGGCTGCGAATAGCGAGACGGAGCCGAAGACGAGCTTGAAGAGCTTGAGGTAGAGGTTGGAGCGTTCCAGGTTGGATCCCATCTCGGGCAGACGCTCCAGCAGATACTCCACCAGGATGGTGGCGAACAGCGCAGACGTGCTGGGGTTTGCCAGGAATGAGTTGGCCACAATCTGTGCGCACATGGGTACCGGGGGGGTAATGGTGATCGTTATCCGGTATTAGGAAGCCACTGGAGCTATGGACGTTTAAATCTATATTGAAAACTCATTTCTTTAGAGAACTGATTTTTGTGTTTAGTTTGTTGTCCTACCCCCGCTCCTCCGATTAACACGGTTGGCTACGTAAGGTGTGAAAGAAGTTCTACATACAAACATACAGCAGCAGCTGTGATCAATCCACTGGGTATACTCTCAGACGTGTTCCATTCCTTGGCCACCAGCTCCGTTATTATTTTCGACAACCATCCTTTCTATTTTTCACGATGTCAAAAACATGTGTTTTGGAAACGTGCGTTTGGATTATTTGGCAGCGAGAAATTTCCGCATGATAACAACTTCGTTGAGATATTATTTGTGGTCAGGTCCCTTCTAAAAAAAGAGCTATAGAGCTCGATGGGCCTTACCTGCTAAATAAAATAAATAGTAAAAATGTGTATGTTCTCTGATCCATGCATTCTTCTTTTATTGTTCCATATTTTGTGTTACATGTTTCTGAACCACATGTCACAGACTGAAGGGCACCCCCAGTGTCAGCTGGCCCTGTGTGGCACAAAGTGACTCGGCAACGACCTGCAAGTGGGCATGAGTCTGCCAGTTAGTGGCGATGATTGTTGCTGTGTATAATCCCAATTGAGTAATTTTTTTCAGAGCTACATCCGCACACAGCACAGAAACATCAAGTGCCGATGCAGTCCCAGTTTAGTGCCATGCTGTAAAGTAACGTCTGTAGCATCAGAGGAAATGGGAGCATTGCTTTAATGTTGTCCTATTTACGTGTGGGCCAGGAGCCTAGACGCTCCGTTTCGGATCGTTTGGAATCTGTAAATGAGAGGGATATGCGAATGCTGGCTGACCTGTAACGCGTAGTTCTTTGCGATACGGTCCACCATGTAGGGAACCGTGGTCTGGAAGATCTCCTTGAAGGTCAGCGGGTTCATCATGGTGAACACTCCGGCAAAGTGCTCCAGCACCTCCTTCTCCTCCTTGATGCGCACCGTCTGCGAGTTGGCGGCTCGGATGTACGTCTGCCCGTTCACTCCCACCTGCACCTGTTAGCCACAAACACAAAGTGAACTCGAGTAGATTACTCTTACAATGTGGATTTAATGAATGTCTACGGGGAAATGCATACAATTAACTCTCAAATATTTGGTGTAATGGGTGGGGGAGGGCTGGCCCATAATTAAGAAAAATACGGATAATGCAAAGCACGTTCATATTTGGCTATGTAAAAAAAAAACAGATTTTGCGAGCTCCTTAATGTTTGCAAGAGCAGACCGAGGACCAACCTGGTAAATGTCGAGAGCCTGCATGGCATATTTCACCAGTTTGATGAATATCTGCGTCTCCTTCGGCTGAAACTGCTTGTGCACAGCAGTGGCATCTGCCAAATTAAAGAAACAAAGGACAACCACACGTTTGATCATTCATCCAAATACAACCCCATCCAGCCCTATGTCTAAACCAGATGTGGCCATTACTCGAACCCTAACAGACTTAGGCCTTGCCACAAGCCTCACAATGTTTTTCCAAAAACTACCGTGAACAAGGATAGACCTCACCTTCATCGCAATCCTAGCAGTCACGAGCCTAGGCCACAAGCAAAGCCTAACCAGTGCAGATCAACAACTTATTCTAGGTCAAACAAGTGTAGAACTCAACCTAACCGTAACGTTAAACAATAACAGTCAAACTTATAACCCTGACATTCTGAGACCTCACTTAAACTCTAAACACGCGAGACAAAACCCTAACCCAAGCACTAACAAGCCTGGGTTTTACCCTGACACTAATCTGAGGATCGACACCCTGATACCCCTTTTCACCCCTTCACCACCACCGCACGCCTAACACCGTCTCTGTTACCTCCAGGTGTCTTGCACGAACCGATGCCCCAGGTGATGGTCTTAACTCCGCACACCAGGGTCTTCACCAGGCCGCGGCAGTCGCCCACGCAGAACGGCTGCTTGTCAGCTTGCTCCGTGGCACCTTGCGCCACTCTCTCACCACCGCCGCCGCCACTTCCCTGCGGCTGCTGCTGCTGCTGCTGCGGCGTCGTCGTCACCGCCGCCCCCATGTGGTGCGATGTGGACGCGACGGAAGGTAGCGGTGGCCCCGGGCCACCGCCGCCGCCGCCGACCACCGCCCCGGGGGTCCCCGGTGTGGAGGGGCCCTGGGAGGACGTGGAGGGAGCCACCGACGTGGGAGTGGGGCAGGGGCTGGGGCTGGGACCGGGGCCCGGTGTGGCGGGCGCCATCATCTCCGAGCTGCCGGGCATGACCCCAACGAGCTCCGCCTGCGGTTTGCACTTCTTGAAGATGGCCGGCAGCTGGTACTTGGAGATTGTGTGGAATTTGAGCACGAACACCTGTTCACGGACGTTACGATGCAAGTCAGGGGCACGTTATAGTCATTTATAATTGCAGGGGAAAGACCCAATGGGTTTCTTAATCTGTTTAAAAAATGAAGGGGATTCAAATGTTTAGTTGGTTAAATCGACTTGGAGATGCTGCCACAGTGAGACAATGGTTGGCACACTGGGGGCTTGCAATCCAGAAGTCGTGAGTTCGATTCAATCTCAAATTACATCAAGGGATCTCATTTCACAGTCCGATTCAAAGTGGGCATTGCTTATTTCACAATCATTAACTCAAGACACCCCGCGCAGCTTTAACCAGGGAAGGCCGCTCGGCTCGAACCGTGGATCTCTTCCAACAACAAGCAGCAAAGGCGCCAAGCACTTTGCGGTGCCGCCACCCGACCACCTCTTCTGCCAGCAGGGGCACGGGGGATTGGGGGGGGGGGGCTGAAAGTTTCCTGCACCCCACCGGTAGCCAAGCGACCCGATCGCGGCTCTAAGAGGCCCACCACCACTTGCCTCCAGCATGCGCAGCAGCACCTCGCGCCCGTTGCCACCCTCCTGTTCGCTGCGGGAGCGGATGCACTCCACGAGGTTGAGCAGCAGCTTGCACGACACCGTCTGGATGCTGCTGGGCAGAGTCTCGTCGTCGATGTTGCGTGAGAAGAGGCGCACGGCCAGCGCCAGCTCCGACAGCGGCAGGTGCTGGCGCACGTGGTGCACCAGGTCGGCGAGCGTGCTGTAGGCGAGCGGCCTGCGTGACGACGGACAAAGGCGACATTTAATCGGATGAGCATTCGGGTTATTGCCACGAGGTGTGGGTTTCACGCTTCTTATCATTAACCATCCACCAACCGAAAAGATCGTCCCGTTTACGAAAAAGTTATCAACGGTGCCCCATCAGCAGTCAGGTGTGCACCTCCGATTAGCACGGTTAGCTATGTACAGTGCTAAAGAAGTTCAACATACATACGTACAATCAATGCTTGTATAATTTTCTCTGGATGACATGGGAAATTATGTAAAATGTTAGATTCGGGTCCAAAATTATATCATGCATAACACAAAACAATTAGCGTCATTGTGAAAAATATAAGTGTCTCATACTGCATTGCCGAAAGTTTATGTTGAAACCGGTCCAGAGTATGCTTGCATTGAACCAATGATGCTGACGTGATGTGTACAAAATACGTTCATGTTATTGAAAGTGGAGGGATAGATATATGAATGAGAAGCAATGTCGGATTCTTTATTTTACTCATTAAAAACAATTCATGCAAGCAGCCGAATGCAGGATCCTGCTAAAACAAGTCTCTGCAAACTCGGCGAGGGTTCCCCCCCCCGTGGTCTCTCATTGAACGCGTGACTCATTCCTCGCTCACCTGAGCGTCTCCCTGACCGTGTAGCCAGAACCGATGAGGATGGACTCGTCAAACAGCTTGTCCATCTGGGGGATGAATTCTGTCGGCGACGGGGCAGATCGAGAGAAGACAACGGAAAAAAAAATCAATAACGACGCTGGGCTCTTAATCATTGGCCACAATGCAGAAGGCGGAGCAGCACCAATTACGGCATTTGCTAACATAGATAACGCCAAGTACTAGCATTCTACACAGCAGGCCTGATTGCAAGTTGAATAATTTCACTGCTTCATCATTCGATTGCACACAACTCAAACGGCGCTTGCTGCGTAGTTCCAACGTCCTTAGTTGCGTACAATTGAAGCGCCTTTCGTGAATCCACTACTGGATGAGGGCCTCCTCTTACACCCTTGCGGCTCGTTGGGGGGAGGTTATCTGTTGACTCCACGTCACCGTGCCGGGTGGATGAAAGCGGGGACGCGTAGGACGTGGGAGCGTAATACGGTGCAACGACGGAATTGACGCGCCAAACGAACGCGAGCCAAAGCGTTGCATCGCGGGGTGCGCTTTCAACGGGCTTCCTCTGCCACGTACGGTTGCGCAGGTCTGTGGTGAGGATGTGCTTGGCGGCGATGAGGAGCTCCTTGCGCAGGTGAGCCGTCTCGGGTGGGCAGCCAGCAAGCAGCTGCAGCATCCCCTTCACCATCTGCTGCGAGTACTTGCTCACCAGCTCCTGTGTTTGCATGAGAGGGAGAAGGAGAGGAGAGGAGACACGTGTTTGTGTTCGCGTAAAAGCGTGACGGCGACGATGTGTGAACGGCGACACCGATGTTTCCGCAGCCAATGATTACGAAGCGTAATTTGATTTCCGGGTTCGGCCACGCGATGATCTGCCCAAAATTTGTGTCGTTCAGACACTCCACTGCCCGACACAGGCAAAATTAAAATTATCACATGTACAAGCGTTTAATAACGCGCCAATTTATTATCGTTTCAGCTTGCTCACCAATAAGTGGAAACATTTTATTGCAACCAAATACAGCAATCGGACTTCATTTTAAACTGCACCAAAGCATCTTCATAATTGGCAGATGCGGTTGTGGGAATTGTTGTTGCTGTCCGCTTGGCCTTGTGGGCCTTTGGGCTTGCACTCAGAAACACACGAGCTGCAAGCGAGCGTAAAACATAAATAACTAACAAACCTTGGCACACCCAATTATTTTCCAGCAAGGAACACGGCCGGTCAATATAAACCCTTGTTTACGCCCGAGTGAAAGTGCACCACACTTCCTTTGTCCTAAAGCTCAGCGAGCACCAGGTCCCGTACCTGATAGACTCGGATAATGTAAGCCAAGAAGGACAGCGTTTTGATCTGGGCCGCAATGAAGTCGGCGTACAGCTCCTTGTTGAACAGCTTGTTTTGCCTGGAACAAGGGCGAGAGAAAGATGAAAGAATGAGTGTCTTTTGTCGGTGCTCTGACGCAGGATTCACAGCTGATACAACCTGTACGCCCCAGCTCAAGCCAAATCGTCCACTGTGTTGGACAGAACGGAGCGTACTATTACCGAGAACGGAGCATGACGCAGCAAGCTGGCAAGCCAGGCAATTGAGGGAGCCTCTTGTTTTGTTGTGGGATTTAACCGCTTTAACAATTGCAATATTTGCGACGTTTCATTTGATGCAGTTGTTTTTTTTGCACCGATTTCTATGAGCTTCATTGCTGGATTTTATATTTTATTTTAGCTTTTCTCATTTTGGTGACCCTGGTCACTCTTGCAAATGAGAGGCTTATTCTGACGCAAGACTCTTGCGAGTTGTCGCCTGGTTAAAACAAACTAAAGACACCACGACCACAAACTTCGTAGGATTTTGCAAGCAAAGCAGAATAAGCAGCCATCGGCTTTCCTTACAAACTCGCTCACAATTGCTATTGCTGTATTTTAAAGATTTATGAAGTGCAAGAGCCCACAAAGAGGTTTCAGAGCGGTGTACAGTCCAACAAATTTCAATAAGCCACAAAACACACATACGTAAGAAATAACACACAGGGTTTGTATATAAATAGCATTGATAACATAACCCATGTAGAAATATTCTCATCTTCATTCCTGCCAATCCACTGCTGAGTCAAGTCCTCCTCACACCGGGGGGTTGTTTTGACCATACTTCACCACACTGGTTCGTGCAGGTTGGTGAAGCGGGGGGGGGGGGGGGGGGGCCCAGGACTGTTTCAGATATCACTTGCCACTGAGGATAGCCATTAAAAGAGAGCGAACTCGGCTCTTCGGTTTCCAAGCGCAGCATACGAACCACTGCACCACCGCTCCTCCCATTTAATGATTGTACACAGAATTTATAATAACGTCATGAAGGGACTTCACTGGGTCAAGTATTTTTCTTCATTAATGTTGTACTGTAATACCGAATTATTACTCTCGTATTTAATTCTGTGATATAATGCGGATAACACTTTTATATAACATCAAATGGGGGTTCAACATAAAAAAATGTGATTGCTTCATTTGGAAAATTGTCACGTTAAGTGTAGTTTTTATAAATATGCGTAACGTTAGGTCAACGCAGACGCATTTCACTCACTTTCAAAAGATTATTACTGCCCTCTCGTATTTTTTCCATCGGAGCGAGACCTTAATTATGTCAACCGTAAGCAAAGCTCTCATTAGTAGACAAACCATGACAAACACAACGAGCGCATGACGCACGCACACTCGTGAGTGTGTGCGCCTTCAGAACTCCACTCTCTCTCCAGGGCCCCTTGCTTGACGTGACATCACCTTCCATTGTTACTCCCACTAATAAATAAGGAATGAGTGGATGCCTCATTTGCCCGCAGCTCGGCTGTTCAATCTGGTGACATGGTTACGGACTGCCGCATGCGTTTTAGCAGCACTTCTAATAGCGACAACAGCAACAGCAATCACGACGGTAACAGCAATACCATTGGCGGTGACATAGCTCGCGGGAATATTTGCATCAGCGACATCAGTGTTGGCAGAAACAGCTACATTAGAAGCAACATCAGCAGCAACAGCAGAAAAACATTAACATCGGCAGGGTGCAGCAACAGGAAATTAGCAACAGCGATGTCAAACTCAACGTCAGTATTATTATAGCAATAGCAGCAGCAGCATCAGCAACATCAGAAGCAACATCGTTATCAGTAGCAGCAGCATGTTGTGAGCATGCGTGCGGCATACTTGGCCTGCGGAGACACTTGCAGGGTGATGGTGCTCATGATGAGAGGGATGAACTCCGCGACCACATTGTGGATGCTCTGCTTGTACAGCTGCAACGGAGAGAACACACAATTGTCAAGGTGTAGGTCAAGGGGTCATCACAGCCGGTGTCGTTAATGCTGCCAAACCGTGACAGAGCTTACTCTCACCGACCCTAGCAGGGAGACGACGCTTTTTAAGTCCCAACACGCATTTTTCCACGCTTTTCAGTTTTCGTTCCGTATGTTTCATTAACGACCAAGGTTGTTTCTGATCTATTTGTCAGAGCAGGTAATAGTAACACACGCTCATTGAACAAGTTCTTCTTTAGGCCACATCGTTAAGCTTACTTTTCATAACCACATTCACCTTTACAAAAACAGTCCGACCCACTCTCGTCCCCACATTCGAACAATGTATTAAACACAAAAGACCAAGATCTCCTGTATAGCTTTAATAGACTGTTAGGGCAAGTGCTGTTAGCGAGCACCTATGAAAGCTGGCATATCACAAGAGGGGGGGGTAGCAGCATGCCCAGCCGGTCACTTTTGTCTCCCCGGTGGCAATGTTTTAACACACCAGGTAATCATTTGAGGCTGAGTAGACCTAGGGGAGGTCCATAACATGTTCAGATAATCATCACTGGTGTTGGCAATTGAACTCGGGCCACCAGTTTCAAAGTGCAGCGTATTAACCGCTACACTACCGCTCCCCACTATACCGGATACTTCAAACACAGGTGATTCATTACCTGGTACATTAACACGACGATGATGGGGAGTTCTGCCAGGACTTTGAGTGAGAGAGTGCCCTTCGGGATGAGGGTGTGCTGCACATCACGGACGAAGATAAATATTGATTAACATCGCAAAATCAGCATCAAGAAATGAGAATCTCTGTACCGAAACGTCATCATCATTACTGTTTAACACACAGCGCATAATGCAGGTCTCAAATGCACAAGCTCTAAATGCACGTTTGGAGATGTGTGCATTATTATTATGAACCAGTGACAGGCTTTAGAAGACAAACAAGCCGACATGCCTCCCCATTTAGTAGCGCAGAGTTCTTCAGGTACTAACACCGTCACTCTACAACATCATGCAGAGTGACAGCGTTAGGAACTAGCAGCTGGCTGGCTGGTTGGTTAGAAGGATGTTATTAATATGGTAATATCCTAATTGCCTCCTGGCGACAGAAAATAACGACAACAGCTTAACCCCCGCCCCTGTCTCCACACGCCGGCCCCCCCCTGCATCCCTGGCTCCTCCCCCCTATATAATCACTTGTCACATACAGCTCTCTCTGCCCACTGCAGTGATTCTGTTTTTTGCTGTGGTTGTCCCACCTGATGACGGAAGCTTGGGTTGCCTCCGAAACGTCGTGATTTAATTTAGTTATTTCTATTTTTTATTTTGACCTACGTAACTTTACCGAAAGAACCAATCCTTGCAGTCACGAAAACTTCAAATATAGAATTAATTGGTTAGCGTTAAGTTCAGCAAGAGGGCTAGTACTAGTGGCTGGCCAGCGAGTTAGTTAGTGTTAGTGGAGGTGTTGGGGTCAGCTAGAGGGCTAGTGCTAGTGGTTAGTTAGCTAGCTCATTAGGGTTAGTGGGAGGGTTAGGGTCAACGAGAGGGCCAGTAAACTAAACTATTGAAACTGTTTTTTTTTTACCAGGTAAGGACCACAGAGCTATACGGTTATTTTTCAGAAGTGACTTGTCCACAAATGACAGCTCAACGAAGTGGCTTATGAAGTGGAAATTTACAGCGGCCAAATATTGATTCTAAATGTGGAGGGAAAAACCGGGGGACTCGGAGAAGAAAACCACGCGACCACGGGGAGAACATGCAAACTCAAAATATATACAGGCGTCAGGGTCGGAATCGAACCCGCAAACCCACTACCTCCTGTATACCAGGCGAGGTAGTTAACATCCAGGCACTGTGACACCCTTAGTAGTAGTGGCTGGCTGGTTACAAGCGAGCGCCACACTCACCGTCCTGGTCTCGCTGTCCTCTCGCTCTGGGTTGACCTTCACTTGCACCGCCGTCACCATCCCAACCATCTCCTGAGACAAGGGAGCATTGTCCGGGATTGGCTGAGGGTTCTCGAAGTAGCGGTTCTGCAGGGTGAAGAGATTGGTGTTCGTTTACAACGCAGGAGCAATAAACAAGCAATAAACAATCGACTTGCGGCCAGCCGTCAGTCAATATGCTCCTCCGATCTCATGTCAAACCACTCTACTACCACTGCTTCACAGAAATACACACACACAAGTGCTGTTAGCGAGCACCTATGAAGGCCAGAATGGCACACGAGGGGGTGGGTGGCCAACACCACACCAGGCTGCCTTTGTCTCCATAGTGGTGATGTTTACACATCGCACCAGGTACTCATTTGAGGCCGAGTCGACTTAGGGGAGGCCCAGGACCGGTTCAGATAATCGTTACTGGCGTTGGCTGTGAGCGGGAATCGAACTCAGTGCGCCAGGTTCGTAGTGAAGCGCGCTAACCGCTACACTACCGCTCCCCACATATATACACATATACATATTCACCACTTCACCCATATATGGATAAAAAAAGGGCTGCGGTATGACCTGACATGTGCCATTTGTGCCAAAACCTCCACTAGTCACGAACACTTACCACTACTTTGGGAAGATCCTTGTAGATTTGCTTCACAAAGTCCAGGAAATGGTGAATCTGTCCAAGGGATGATTAGAAACAAAATCATGAAACAAACATCATACAAGACAAAGCGCTTATGAAAAAAAGATCAGAATGTGTCCACGTCTAGGCTCCCCGCTTACACCAACCCCCACTGACCAGCGTGGTGAAGTATGGTCAAATAACAAGCCGCAACAGATGCGTGGAGAACCTTCGTTTCGCAGCGCATTGACAAAGCGCCTGCACGTGCACACGACGCCGAACGTACAAAGTGACAGTAACCGGGCAAGACGTAACGAAAACAATCTCAATTTTAGATTTAAAGCTTTGGTGAGTACAGGGATTCATATTCTTGGTTCTTTCGGTAAAGTCACGTAGAAGGGAAACAATAAAATAATAAAAATATAAAAAATAAAATTCTCACGACGTTTCGACTGCAACACAAGCAATCATCATCACAGCCAACACCAGTGTTGCAGTCGAAACGTCGTGAGAATTTTATTGTTTTATATTTTTATTATTTATTGTTTCCCTTCTACGTGACTTTACCGAAAGAACCAAGAATATGAAAACAATCGCATGCAAACTGACCTCCTGCGTGATCTGCGGCCGGAACTGTTTGTGAAGCTCAATGATGACTCGCAGGCAGATGAGCACGTTTTCCTCGTTCTCCACCTGCAAGAGGGCAACCGCCAACGTGAGCACCGACGAAAACGCAAATCGAGGGTGGGCATAACCGAGACGGACGTTAAGGACAACGATTGTTTTTTTACCGCGCTAAGTTTACGGTCAAAAGTTTTCTCCGACATTAAAAATCCACATTATCATTGTGTGTGTGTATGTATGCTGAACTTCTTTCGCACCGTACGTAGTCAACCGTGCTAATCGGAGGTGCTTCAGATGGGCAGAGGAGATAATAAAAAAAAATCCCCTCTTTACACTTGTGATTGAAATGTTTTATGCTCTCTTTTGTAGACCATTTGAAGTAAACTCAACATACATTTAGAATGAAAATCACATTCATACATAACATTGTGGCCATATAAATAACAGTTGAGGTTTCAGGCAAAGGCCCTTATTTATGGTGCATAATTTTTTTTTTATAGTAATTTAGCATCGTGAGGTGTGAAACGGGCACTGATGAATTTCCAGAGTTCATCTTTGGCACAGGAGAGCAAAGTTCAACAGCATGGAGTGTGATGCAGGACAAGGCATCGCACCTCCGATGAGCACGGTTGGCTACGTGCGGTGCGAAAGAAGTTCAACATACATACATACAAAACACAATTTATTACGGCACAATGAAGCCAGGAAAGTAACACCCGTGTCAACACAGCCGGGTAGATCGCCGACCATTCGTGACGGAGAACACCACAGCGATGATAACACAAGAGGCATGAATTTCGAATTTTCAGTCAAGGCAACAGCGTGCACGAGAGGACGGGGAGAACGTCACGGAACAAAACTCCAAGATGGGACCGTGACACAACGTCCGCCACTCCTCTCACCTCCAGGAAGCGGAACATCAGCGACAGGATATTCTTCGCGTGGATGCGCAGGTGTTCGTTGGTCGGGATGCGGTGGACGATCTCCAACACTAGTTTTCGCAGTTGCTGTCGGAGCAAAAGTGAGCAAAGTCGATGGTTTAAAACTGCTCGTAACGCACCAGGAAGGATGATGTACAGCTTCACTCAACTAATATTGATGGATTTCGATTTAAAGCTTTCGTGACTGCAGGGATTCATCTTCTTGGTTCTTTCGGTAAAGTCACGTGACTTTACCGAAAGAACCAAGAAGATAATATTGATGGACTTTTCAGCTAACTGGGCCAGGGCTCCCCGCTATTAGTCCGGCTAGCCGAGGCTTTACTGTATCAGAGAAAACCCACGCGTGCTAGGAACACTCAATCCCCGTGCAGATGGCAATTAACCCAGTTGCTGTACTGCGTACGCGGGCAAGCCAGGAGATGGCTACCTCATCGCCCACGGGGTGGAAGAGAGGTTTCGTGAAATTGTGTGATTCACCAACCCTGCCTGATTACAGGCCATGCGCAGCATAGCCACCAGCGCCCTGCTTTCAATTTGAAATTCGCCGACCCCGTGACCCACGCCTATGCGGCTAAAGCTGCTGACCAACACCGCTCCTCCATACACCCGGCATGGGGAAGGCACAGTCAAGCTGAGAGCAAAGCTGCATAATTCACAGGACCCCGTCAACGTATTCTGATCTCTTCAAACGTCTCCCCGTGCTCCACTGACGTCGCGACACCCACTGTGCTCTGAGCTGCCGCCTCACGACTACTAAACAATATCTCCCGTGGCAGGCAGAGAAGGCCTCGTTAAAACTAACCAAGCTGCAAACCCTACAATTGCTTGACCCACACTAGAGGAGGCTCTATAGAGAGCCCCTCTAGAGGGCATGTTGCCTCCTCTACCATGCTCGCCAGACATCTTTTGAGAGGTGGGAGTGCCCACCCACACTTCCCATCGGTATACCAGACCTACCAATCGATTAACTAGAGTGTACCCTATATGCTTGGTTCTTTCGGTAAAGTCACGTAGAAGGGAAATAATAAAATAATATAAATATAAAACAACACAAATTCTCACGACGTTTCGACTGCAACACAAGCCATCATCATCAGGTGTGAAATCCACAGAAAGGTGTACCCTCTTGATTTGAAGTTTTCGTGACTGCAAGAATCCATACTATTCCATACTCTGGTTTCGCTCTCCCACCCGAAGACGATTGCTTTTGTGGCCATCGAAACGTCGTGGTCTATTATTTGTTTCTACCTACATGACTTTACCGAAAGAACCAATGAGTATAGGGTGTACCCATTTATACTACCTGGGTAGACAGAGGTGGGATTTGCTATTGTTTCAACTGCCTTGCAGGGAAATGGAATCGAAAGGCGATCTGGATTGCAAGGCCAGTACTCTAACCATTACACTATGGCACCAATGTACAGTAAATGCTCTGTTATTTGGCTTTTGGGTCCCAGTTAATCAAATATGCCGGTTATCTGAGAGTTATACTTATGGTTCACCAAATTTTCCAAGTTCATTAACTTTTCAAGACTAAATAAACGAAGTCCACATTTTTACGAAGATACAAGAAATAACATACTATTTTAACAGAGGTAGTCACCAGTCAGTTGCAGACCATTCTAAGTTGATTGTAGAGAAGCAGTGGGGCAGTTTAGAGTACAGTCTACAAAGTCATGATACTGTACAGCACAATCACAATATGATCAATGGCGGGAGGCCGGTGTTTACAATTGAGGCTGCCGCTAGCGACACCACACGGCACCGTCTTAAAGTTCCCGTAATCAACAGATCGATGAGAAGCACACAGCAAGAAGCCAGATGGCTGTCGGTTAAGAGAGCATTCCGGATAGTAAAGTGCCGATTAACATAGCTTTTCCTGTATATATAATCATACGTATTGTAAATAAAATATCCCTGCACGCATGATTCAACGCGTGTATCCGTGAGCACAAGCGAGCGTGAGAAACAACTTCCAACGATGAATCGTTCCGTCTTCACGAATAGGTGTTCGCTTAAATCGGAATGGGAGAACACCTGGGTTGCTCACCTGGAGAGGTCTCTCCTGCAGGTGCTGCACCTCTCCATCCTGCAAGAAGGTGAGGAAGCGTGGGATCACGTGCTCCAGGAAGAATGGGTACTGTGGCGACGTCGTGACATTCTGCGTGCAAACACGCGGGAGCACAAGGAAGACGGACTTTTCAGAGCAAGCCCTCGCCTAACGCATGCTCACACACAACGCGTTTCCCCGCTATGGTGCGGTTCTTATACGAGGGGACACTTTTCGCACAACGCAGGACATGCACCGTTATAAGGCACATTCTGAGCGGTCGATGACTAACCACTTTCGAGAGTTACACGGCCCAGCTGTATAGGAATTCTTGGTACTGTATATACGCGGAATGATAACAGTACACGGTGTACCCATAGCGCCCCTCCACCCCCTACCCAACACCACAACAAGCAACCACCACCATCACCTCAGCTAAGTGGAATTTTGTTGCATACATTTTTATTATTAAAAAAATTAAAATTGTTACATATAATATCTCTATCCTTTCTTTCCCACCCACCCCCCCTCTATCCCTCAACTCACATAGCAAATGTAATGAGGCCCAAACACACGCACAGGCATAAAGATTATAAATGCTTGTTAAAAACACGAGTGGTAATGTATGCACTCCAACTTATAGCGCTGATTAGTAGCTGGGTATTCCGTTGTTTATAATATCATTCTCTATTGATTGCTTACACCACAAAGCCATGGGGGTGAGGAGTTATTCTTTGGTTCTTTCGGTAAAGTCACGCAGAAAGAAAAATTAATTAAATAATAGCATACGACGTTTCGATTGCAACGCAAGCAATCATCATCAGGTACAAATGAAAGAGTAAACAAACCTAGTAAACTTAGAAATATAATAAAATATAATGCAATACAACACAGAGAGTGTGTGATTAAGAGGAGAGGTGGATCTGGTTAGAGTATAAAGGTGGGGGGGGTGGGGGGAATGCAGGGCTCTGGGCTCAGCGCTGCACCAACAGCCATGGCGAGGCTTTGTCGACCGGCTGCTGTGGAGGTTGTTCTTTGTTATTTTAATAAGACAATATGAATACACAGTTCCTCTTCTTGGTTCTTTCGGTAAAGTCACGTAGAAGGGAAATAATAAAAAAATAAAACATAATAAAATAATTCTCACAACGTTTCGGCCACAACGCAAGCAGCCGTCCCCTCAGGTGAAGAACAGGTCTGTCGGAAAGACAGCGTCTTTCTTTCCAACAGACCTGTTCTTCACCTGAGGACGGCTGCTTGCGTTGTGGCCGAAACGTCTTGAGAATTATTTTATTATGTTGAATTTTTTTATTATTTCCCTTCAACGTGACTTTACCGAAAGAACCAAGAAGATGAATCCCTGCAGTCACGAAAGCTTTAAATCGAAATTTTACACAGTTCCTGTCTGCTGACCAGATTCCACATATTTTTTTTAAAAGGAACACAACCCCGACTTTTTGCATTACTTCTTATGGGAAAATCGTGTTTTGCTTTAAGCGTTTTCGCTCAACGTGGGCACTTTTCAGGAAAGCGTGAACGAGGAAATAACGTACCGTACTTTTCAAAAGATAACAATAGAGGAAATCCAAATTAGAAGAAAGATGATAGACATGGGTGCACAAGGGCAGAGGCTTGAGAGACATGCACAGAAAGAGGTGATGAACCAGGCCATGAAGGACTGTGGGAGTGGATTTGCAGATGATGGCCCAGGAGAGGAATGAGCAGAGAAAAATGACTACGAATGCAGAACACACAAACCCCCTCCTCCTTCCCCCCATGAATGGAAATACCAAAATGAATACAAATGTTTAAAGATGTGCCGTGAAAATCGCCAGGTGGCACAGCGACCTAATACCTTGTCAGATCACCTCAGTTGGCACCACTGAGATCCTATGCTGTCCCTCACTCATGTTCTAGAATAATTCAATTCGGACTCCTGCTATGAAGGTTAACATTAACACTTACCTCAAAGTTTTCACTGACTTCTTGCATAGCCTTCAACTTCGCCTCATCGGCTGCAAGAAAAACAACACAGGGTGTCAGAATAGTTTTCATCACCAGTAGTCGTCTCATAAGTTTGGTGAAAAACTCTTTGCGAGTTTAGAAGCAGTCAGATCTTATCAGTTTAGCTTCCACTGCCCGTTCACACGTGTGCAACATTAAAACACAAACCATATAAACAACACACGTGTACATGAACAAACGTGAATACGTGTTACGCACAATTACAAACAAATACACAACGTGTGAATTTTTTTTTGGGCTCAAGAGAAAAGTTTTTCATCATCCTGCTTCTATGCCAATGATGCCCCCCTCCTTTCGCGCCCTCCCGCACACTCACGGGTGTTGCTGTCGGTGAGCGAGTACGCCTGCTGGAGACATTTCTTGACGAGCGCTGCCTGGTCCAGCACGCTCGGCACAGGCGCCGCGAATACGGCAGCCATGGCTTCTCTCCGATCGCTCACGATGGACCCGCGAGGGCAGGTCTGGCGTGACAGAAAAGGATGGGCAGAGCAAGGTGTGGTGTGTATGTTGAACTTATTTTTGCACCGTGTGTAGCCAACCATGCTAACGTAACAGTTTTGAGTCACTTTCATATTTTTGTTCACCACCACTCAATAAATCTTGATTTAAAGCTTTCGTGACTGCAGGAATTGATACTCTTTGGGTCGTTCGGTGAAGTCAAGTAGATAGAAAAATAATAGATCATGACGTTTCGATCACAACACAAGCAATCGTCTTCAGGTGAGAGAGAGAAAGCTACTGAAACATGGTCTTATATAGGCCTAAGATGGGTGTAGCCTCAGGGTAAGAGGGCAGGGCTAAAGATGGTCTTCCTGAGGCCTTGCTTCTATTCACTGGCAAGACTACCTCAGCTGTACTTAATTCAGCTCACTTGGTTTCTCTAATTAAAGACATCTCACTATCTAAAAAAAAATTGTTGTGGTTTTCACACCTGATGATGATTGCTTGTGTTGCAATCGAAACGTCGTGATTTAATTTACTTTTTTTTTTCCACCTACGTGGCTTTACCGAAAGAACCAAAGAGTATGGATCCTTGCAGTCACGAAAACTTCAAATCTAGAATCTCACTATCTACAGGTGATTTGCTTGTTAGTTTTTAATATAGTCTCTCTGTTCACCAAAGTTTTGGTACCTGACACCATTGCAATCATTGAAGATTTGGTCCAAAAAGACTGAATGCTGATGTACCAACCCTGATGAGACACTGCCTTACCAACACTTACTTCACCTGGAATGGTACATTCTACAAACAAGATGAAGGTACCCCAATGGGTTCTCCCTTATCGCCAGTGGTAGCCAATGTTTTCATGGAAAAATTTGAGACAGATGCCATCCAGGCATCCACCCTACGTCCTTCCTTGTGGAAGAGATACGTAGATGACACGTTCATCATCTGGCCACATGACCTGCTAGCACTGAACCAACCACATAAATTCCATACACTCAAGCCATCAAATTCACCATGGAAGTGGAAAAGGATGGTAAGTTACCATTCTTGGACGTTAATCGAAAAGAGACCAGATGGCACCAGATGGCTCATTGGGACACTGTCTACAGGAAAGCCACCCATCTAAAACCTGACTCCCACCACCATCCAGCCCAGAAAAATTCCCTCATCAAAACCCGACGCACCATAGGGCCTGATGCATCTCCGACCAGCACCACCTAGCCAGTGAACTGGGGCACGTACACCAAGCCCTCAAGATGAATGGATATTCGGACCGCACAATCCGAAAAACTGTCACCCAAACCGTGGGGAGAGAACCATCTGAGGACCCAATCAAAACCATCACCTTGCCATACATAGCAGGGGTCACCAAAAATATTTCCAAAATCATGAACAAACACAAGATCCAGGTTCGATTCAACACAGTACATAAAATTCGTGATCTGATCCCATCTGTGAAGGATGTGATTCCTGACATGCAATACCCCGGTGTCTACAAACTAAGTTGTGTATGCGGCAGCAGTTACATTGGGGAAACTACACGACATGTCTCGGGCCGTGTTCGTGAACACAAGGCAGATCTGAAACACGGTAGGACCAATACCTCGGCCGTGGCTGAGCATTCGTTTAACGCTGTGGGCTCAGACGAAATAGTGTTACTGGACACAGATGCCCAGTGTTATAGGATGATGCGGGGCGACGTTGTCAACAGAAGGTAGTGCAGAAAAAAATTGCGTTGGAGTGTACTCTTCTCCCACGTCTATGCTCCCCACACCTTCACACACTGACCAGCGTGGTGCGGTATGGTCAAATAACCACACGGCGTGGGCAGGCCATTATCCAGCAGTGGATTGACAGAAAGGGCTGTATACACATGTACAATGCACGGTTCTTATAATTACTACAGCATTTGATAACAATGTCTGACGGTGGAAATTCCGCATTACAGCAAGCGGGTCCGTACTCAATCTAGATTTGAAGCTTTCGTGACTGCAGGAATCCACACTCTTTGTTTCTTTCGGTAAAGTCACGTAGTGAGAAAATCAACAGATCACGACGTTTCGATCGCAACACAAGCAATCGTCATCAGGTGGGTCCAGTCACAAAGTTCAACCGATTGATTGTCCAATACACACATGCCTACATAAACACTGCAATAGGGTGAGGGGTGATTATTATCGGTACATTGCTGAATGCATTACCAAGTTCGTCGTAAACCTCATTATTTTAAACGCAGTTCCATTGAATTAGAGCAACGTAAACCATCACCACACCGAGGCTTACCTCAAACGCGGGCAGCTATTCCCCCCCCCTCTCTCCTTCCCCACCCACCCCAACAACTTCAGCACACGAATGAATACATCGTGCGCCACGTTTATTGTGTTGACGTTGCGAGTCGTGTGATGATGTGAAACGCGGGTGGGAGATGAAAAGAAATGAGTTTATCGCACGGCGACAAACAGGCGGAGTTGAGGACTCGCGGCCCAGACGATGTCGCGCCGGAAGTCGAGCGCCTCGAGCGCCTCGACTTCCGGTCGCGTTTGCGTTTACGAAAAATAAATAAAGACTCGATGCGTTTTTTGTTAAGTTTATAAATAAATGTTCGGCGACGTTTGGCGCAAGTATTTGTAAGGATAATTACAAGATTTAAACAGCGACAATAAAAAAAACTCATGCGATGCTGAAGAAAATCGATACGAATCTGATTTAAGGAAGGCGATCGATTCCCGTAGTAAGTAAGCGAGTGGAATCGATGCACTAGTGAATCGTAATATGTTCGATTCTTACGTGTTAGTGAGAATAACGACGCGTGTTGAATCGAGGGTAGGAGTCGATATGTTCGATTCCTATATACACCACTGAGCTATGTAAATTGGCGTCCCGTGATAATGCTGGGAGAGTAACCACAGCAACACACACAACCCGCCTTGCGATGTTAAATAGCCGACGTTTCGGGCAATGGCACCTTCTTCACAGCACAACAATCAACCACGTTATCATACCTGGCAACCCTACCTTATTACATACCGTGTTGGCTCACCGTGCCCTTATAAATCTGAACGTTCATCCTCCAACATCCCATCACAAACAAATAGACAGATTCTAGATTTGAAGCTTTCGTGACTGCAAGGATTCATACTCGTAGGTTTTTTTCGGTAAAGTCACGTAGGAAAAAAAATAATAATAAAAATAATAGAAATAAAATAAAAATAAAATAGAAAATCACTTGTAAAATAATACCTTATTTTATTTATATTATTTCTATTACTTTTATTTTTTATGTTTTACCTACGTGACTTTACCGAAAAAACCTAAGAGTATAAATAGACAGATATTTGTTTTCCCAGATTGAAACGGCTGTACGCCGTATGGACCTGAACATTAAATCTCCCATATTGTTAGGTTTTTTCGGTAAAGTCACGTAGGTAAAAAAAATTAATTAACAAAAGTAAAATGGGAAAATAATTAATTTATTAACTTCTTCTAATATTTTATTTTACAAATCTAGAATTAAATCTCCCTCCACAAGAATACGGGCAACCCGTATGGGTTGACAGCTGTGCGCTATAAAGTGAACACTCGCGTCGTGGAGATTGTTAAGCAACGGAATTAACATATTCTAGTGTCTTTCGGTAAAGCCACGTAGATAGATCAAATTAAAAAATATATTTTTTTATTTTTTGATCTTTAAGGGCCGTCCATAAATGACGTCGCGCGATTTTGGACGATTTTTGCCCCCCTCCCCCCCCCTCGTTACACGGCGTCACAAAAAGTCAGACCCCCCCCCTCAAATATGACGTCACAAAGCTCTGCACCCCCCCCCCCCCCCCCAAATAAAACATGCTTCAAATCGCTTTAAACTAATGTCATTGTAGTGCGTATTTAATGTGGCGCTGCACTCTGATGTTGTAGGAGAAAACATTTATTAAAAAGTATACTTAATTAAGTAGAACGTGTTGTCTATATTTATTTAAAGTTGCGCATTTTGATGTGACGTCACATTTCTCCCCCCCCCCTCTCCTCACACATCGTCACAAATGTCTGACCCCCCCCCCCCCCTAGGTGCGTGACGTCATTTATGGGCGGCCCCTAAAGCCACGTAGCTAGATCAAATAATAAAATAAATTTGTATCAATCTCCGTGGCTTTACCGAAAGTCCCAAGAATATGAATTCCTGCAGTCACGAAAGCTTTAAGTCAATATTCAACGCAATGAACGAGAGGCAATGTGTCGCACGTATCCATCTGGTCGCATACATATAACGTAAATATATCAAGAACGTATTTCCCACACAACCCATTGTCCCCCCGCCTCTGCCGTGGGACTGCCGATTAGCACGGTTGGACACGTACGGTGCGAAAGAAGTTCAACATGCAGCATAGCTTCAGTGCGAGCGAAACTCTAGACCGGCTATGACATCGTCTCGGCAGCAGCAGGTTCTGCGTTTTTGCTTGAACCAATGCTGACGAACCACCAGGTACGTTTAGACAAGGGCCCTCCTCACTGAAATCTGGGTTCCTAGTACGCATGCCTAGCAAGCATGCCAACCTTGGCATGCGTAGTTGGAACAGTAGGCGCAACTTTATACCAACGTTACATGTCATTTTTCTTACCGAGTAGCTCACCCTGGGATGGACCCGACCTCAAGCTAAGCAGAAATGTGCACGTGAAAGGTGCTTCTAGACGGGTGACCGCTGTGCATCATACAGAACGTGCTGCGTCTGGCTGCTCTTGAGTAGTGCAGCAAAATCCCATCACGCGTACCGCGTGCCTGCTTCTATGCTGCCGGGTGAATGCGGGGAGCGTAGACTTGGCCGCACTGGTCAAATCGACACCCGCAAACCCGCATGCCCAAGGGGAGGGCCCTCATACAGCAGTGGAGTGGCTAAAGCGGCGTTATTCACTCACTTTCAGAGAGAGGGGGGTGTGGGATGGCACTTTCGCCGATAAGACATCATCAGTGTGAGGGCCGCCACACCATTTGAAACCATTGGGGGGGGGGGGGGGTTGACAGCACGGCGATAATGGGAGATGTTCTCACATTCGTGTAGTTTCGGGGGCCGCACTAAAGGCCACCAGGGGCCGCCAGTGGCCCGCGGGCCTTGCAATGAAGACCACTGGGATAGAGCGATGCAATTCCTACAACGAATGGCGTTAACCATCAACCGCAAAGCACGTCAACAACAGGCCCCCGATGTTCGCATTCCGTCATGAATGGGAATTTAAAAGGCAAGTCTCTGTCGGTGTGATTGTGGCCATTCAACCCAAACCATTGGCCATATAGGAAACCCATCTAGAAACAGAGACGCATAGAGACCCATAGAGATACACAGAGACCGATAGGGATACACTAAAGACAGGCCACAGTGGTGCGATTGTCGCCATGAAACCCAAGCTACGGGCCATATAGGAAACCCGTCAGATACAGAGACGCATGGAGACCCATAGAGATGTACAGAGACCCATCGGGATACATTAAAGACAGGCTCATTCAACTGAATATGAAGAGCAACACGACACGAACTCTCTCTCTATCTCTCTCTCGCTCTGCTGAAGCCCTCTCGTCGTGACTTGCAAACCTCGACATTGGCATGTATATTTCTGTCGCCGCACCTCCTATTAGCATGGTTGGCTACGTACGGTGCGAAAGAAGTTCAAAATACATACAAAACTGCGATCAGACCGCGGCGCTATTGTGCTGCATGCAGCAATGCACTGAAACTCCAACAATACGTTAAACAATAACAACGTGCAAGGCTGTTGTCAATCCACTACTGGATGAAGGCCACCTTCCCCATGATGGGTCGGTCTTGGGGGGTGGGGGGGGGGGTGTTTTATTGGCCATACTTCACCACCCTGGGATCAGTAGCGGTTTTTAGTTGGTGAAGGTCAGGTTTAGATCTCTCAATGTTGAACTTCTTTCGCACGGTACATAGCCGACCGTGCTCAACGGAGGTGTGGGGGAAGGACAACAAACTAACACACATAAAGCAGTTCTGAAAAAATTCAAATTTTTTTCTCTCGATTTAAAAGTGCATAACTACAGTTGCTGGATGAAGCAAAACAAAAACGCACATGAGTCGATCTCAATTCTGTCTCCAGATGTACATTTTAAAAATATTATCATGCTCATGGCTTTCCAGACCCAATATTTTCAAAGCAGCATTTTTTGTTTAAAGCAAACAAACTCTGGACCGGTTTCAAGTGTTGTGATATAATTAACAAACTAATTTATTTCAGCGAGTCGCCTCACGACAAACATGTCTCAGACAAGTTACATAACATCGGAATTATATCACAGGTTTGCGAAAGAAATACGTTCATGGACTAATAGCAATTATTATCTCATTATTTCTATGAGAATGGTGAGACCTTTTTTGCATTTTTGATGTTTTATTTATTAATTCGAATATTTGGCTGCACCGCCGTTGTTTTTAAATCCTTTATATTAAGTTCACTTGCTTGCTTGCTTGCGCGCTTACGACCGTGCAAATCTTTCGGTCATTTTTTAACCCACTTCCCGTGATCCAATCGAGCTGACATTTTGCACACAGACTCGTTGTGCGTGACTATTTATTTTCGTGAAAAATTTTTTCCAAAATTTTCCACTTTTTAGGAACATTTTTTTCTTCATATTTCATTAAAAATACCAATGTGATAAAAATGAAACTCTTACTCAAGAAAAACAGAAATGAATAATAAAATAAAACCGATGCCACGCATATAAAGAATTTATAGTGAAAAACTTTGTTTTTACGGGTTAATTTTTTTTTACTTCTCATGGATCTGGGCCATCCTTTTGATCCATACACTTGGGACCCTGAGCTTTTGCTGAGTTTGTTATTAATCCAAAGCGCCACCACTGCCTAAAACAGACCCACAGTGCGTGTCGTGTATGTGTGTGTATCGTACAAACGTTATGCCTCTGGCCCCGTGAGTCCCATTAAAGGAAATGTCGTTTTCCTGCATTAAAAAAAATCCAATTTACACGTATTTTCACTACGGTGTTAATTTGTGACTATATATTTGCAATATATAATAATCACGTCATTCCTCCCTTCCAGCGATACTTCGGTTCAATACATGGGACGATAATGGATTTCCTGCTCTCTCTGCTTGGGGCTCCGTCATTATAATGAGTTTCCAATTTGCTTGTTTGGTCAATAAGTACTCTTCATTGGTACTGCGGGGCATTGCTTAGCACATTCACTAGACTTGCACTCCGGTGTGCCTAGGTTCGATTCGATCTCCTGGCGCGGAAGTTGCACGTATGTATTGTGAACTTCTTCTTGGTTCTTTCGGTAAAGTCACGTCGAATGGAATAAAGGACGGCTGCTTGCGTTGTGGCCGAAACGTCGTGAGAATTATTTTATTATGTTTTTATTTGTATTATTTTATTATTTCCATTCTACGTGACTTTACCGAAAGAACCAAGAAGATGAATCCCTGCAGTCACGAAAGCTTTCAATCGAAATTTATTGTGAACTTCTTTCGCACCGTGCGTAGCCAGCCGTGCTTATCGGAGGTGCGTGGGAAGGTCAACAAACCAAACACAAAAAGCAGCTCTACGGAAATGAGCTTTCATTCTAGATTTGAAAGTGCATAGCGTCTGAAAGCGCGCGATGCAGTGGCCGTCTTTGTTCGATGTTTAGTGAAGAACCACACTGCTGCGACGATGACCGGAGTTTGCGTGATGGCTTATGCTTCTTGACGAGATCAGCAAGGTAATTCTAGATTTGAAGCTTTCGTGACTGCAAGGATTCATATTCTTAGGTTTTTTCGGTAAAGTCACGTAGGTAAAACATTAAAATTAATAAAAGTAAAATAAAATAAAAATCACGACGTTTCGGAGGCAACACAAGCTTCCGTCTTCAGGTGGAACCGTCCAAGCCACGACAGCTGTATCAAGGTAATGAGCTCCTGCAATCTCTCATTTACTTGATACAGCTGTCGTGGCTGTGACGGTTCCACCTGAAGACGGAAGCTTGTGTTGCCTCCGAAACGTCGTGATTTTTATTTTATTTTACTTTTATTAATTTTAATGTTTTACCTACGTGACTTTACCGGAAAAAACCTAAGAACATCAGCAAGGTAGTTGAGACATTGGAACAATCATTTATTAAATCACACTGCCCTCCACCTTTCTTTCCCCTGTCTGTCCACCCAGCAGTCAGGATAAATGTGTAAACCACAGTTGGTTAGGTTGCATGTGGTGGGGTAAAGTGTGGATACTCCCACCTCTACCACCACGTACAGCCAGCTTGGAAGAGTAGGCCAAATACCCTTTGGAGGGGTTCACCTGAATGACCTTTAGCGGAGTCCCTAGACCTTCCCCCGCACCTCCAATTGTCTACGTACGGTGCGAACAAAGTTCAGCGTACATAAGTAGCGGGAGCAAGCGTTTGCAGTGCTGCCCCGTTAACCTTTATTGATGTAAGGATGTAAGAAGGGAAACGATTGGAGAGATCAAAACATACCCCACACATCTCTTTAAAGACAATCCTTCTCCAACGTGGTACGCTATATTTGCACGTGTACACGCACTTTTTTTCGGAATAAATATGAATGATGATGCATGCAGGTTGCAGCTGTCGAGTGGTCAGGATGTGGCAACTTGCACCGAGGCCGTGGCCCGGAGGGAACACAGGCTGTGGGCTATGAAGAGTGGAGTGGTCGGGGAGCCATGTAATTCCTTGCACCAGGGCCCCGCTCTACGCCAATGATGACATCGATTTCTTTGTAATTATTTGATGTAGGGAATTGAGTCCGTTGTGTGTGTGTGTGCGTTGTGTGATTGTATATCTGTGTGTGTGTGAGAGAGAGAGAGAGCTAGCATGCGTTTGTGTGTTTGTTGGGAGCAGGAACCCGGCTCATGGTCAACACCAGTGAAGATAGTTTGAATCCAGTCCTCAGCAGCCTCAAATGAGCATCTGGTGAAGTGTGTAAACATCGCCACGAAACTATAAAAACATTTTCAACGTTTACTTTCATTTTACGAGGTAAGGCACACTGAGCTACACAGATATTTTTCGGAAGCGACCTGGCCACAAATGATAGCTCAACGAAGTGGCTTATCATGTGGAAATGTATAGCAGCCAAACGCTCTAAAAGCATGTTTCTTCATGTGGAGGGAAAAACCGGAGGACCCGGAGAAAAATCCACGCGACCGCGGGGAGAGAGAGAGAGACACTGCAAACTGTAAATATACAAGCGTCAGTGTATGGATCGAACCCACCAACCTCCTGCATACCTAGCGAGGGAGTTAACATCTCGCCACTGCGGTGCCATACTCTCTGTATATATTGCATCTCAGTTAACCCACAATAACACCTGGATCTGTCCCGTGACCTGCTCACAGCAAGCATTCGGCCACGTCACGTGACGGCCTCAGCATGTGTAGGGGTGTTAAGGGGTTCATCTTCTTGGTTCTTTCGGTAAAGTCACGTAGAAGGGAAGTAATAAAATAATAAAAATAAAACATAATAAAATAATTCTCACGATGTTTCGGCCACAATGCGAGCGGCCGTCCTCAGGTGAAGAACAGGTCTGTCGGAAAGACAGCGTCTGAATGAACACAGGTCTGTCTTTTCGACACACCTGTTCTTCTCCTGAGGACGGCTGCTTGCATTGTGGCCGAAACGTCGTGAGAATTATTTAATTATGTTTTATTTTAATTATTTTATTTCTTTCCTTCTACGTGACTTTACCGAAAGAACCAAGAAGATCAATCCCTGCAGTCACGAAAGCTTTAAATCGAAGTGTTAAGGGGTGTTAAGGGGGAGCTAACAAACACACACGGGTGTCTGCTCCCACACGCTACATGGGTGTCTACACCCACGTCCGCAAACGGTTCACGCTGGGATCCCCCACAGCTCCACCCCTCGGGGGGCGATTGCTATAAAAGGCGGGGAGCCGGAGGGCTCGTGGTCCCAGTGTGTAAGCTTCAACCAGTGAAGAAAGAAGACCAGCAGATAGGCCCTGGAACTCCCCTGGCTCGCCGTCCTGGTCAGGGCCGAGCAGGGAAAGCCAGTGGCGCGGCACTAAGAGCCTCAGAGCCGACGCTCTTGTAAGAGCCGGTCTGTCTGATGGTTAAAGGTGCCGGGATCCGTGCTGAACCAGGGCCGGATCGGTTAGCCTCCCCTAGGATCAGAGGACGCAACCGGGTACCCGTACCCTACCCGATACCCGGCTACCCGTACCCGGCCGGGTACGGGTACCCGTTTGCGACCATGGTGCGGCCGGGTACGGGTAGGCCGTGAGTCACTGGTGAGTCACCGTTTGTCACTCATTTCGGGTAGGGTACGGGTACGGGTAGGGAACCTATTTGCGACCCTGGTGCGGCCGGGTACGGGTAAGGAATTAAAACCCGTTTGCGACCTCTGCCTTTGACCCAGTGGAGGAACTGAGCCGAGGATAGCTGGGGATAGAGCTCGTGGGAGATCCCTGTAGCACGGGTGAAGGGGCCGCTACCCCCTCCAGAATTGTATTATTGCCCGGGTGTTAAATAAATAAGTGTGCCTCCGACTAAGTCGTCTCCGTCTGATTGGAACCCACTACACATGCACGTACGTACGTACGTGCGTTGAACTTCTTTCGCATCGTACGTAGTTAACTGTGATAATCGAGGTGCTGTAAAAGGCCTTTGTGGAGAACGAAGAGGAGGATGAAGCTTGTGAAGACGACGCTTGGGGCGGTTGGTGGAAGACCTTTGACCAACCAAACATTAAGAACACGGGTCTCCATTTGTTACTTGAATTGCATTTCTTCCTCTGGTAGAGCTCCTTGAGAAATCAATGGCATTCGCTTCTACGAAGAGCACCTAGATCGAGGATGTTGGACTCAGCCATCCCATGCTACATTTTCCTACACAGAGGAGGACAGGAAAAGGTTTAAATAAATCAGTGGAATTAGACACATCGATGACGTTTATAGTGGTGGTACTGCTGCTGCTGCTGCTGCCATTCCTGCAGCTGCTGCTGATTTTGCTGCGGACGAGAGCGCATGTCGTGTGCTGCTCCTGCTGCGGATAACGATGACGATCAAGATGATGAAGAAAATGCAATCAGGTGTATACCCATGGCCGTGTATGAATTGTGACGAACGGTGGAGTTGACAGCCACATACACACACATCCCACACACGTACACACATCACACACACACATCCCACACGTACACACACATCCCACACACATCCACACACACCCCACATACATACACACACAATCCTCTTCACACTCATACACACACACGATCCCCTGCAGCCCTTACTGCATCGATGCTGCAGTGCGGATCGCACAAACATCCCATCAGGAACTGCGGCGTTGGGAGTGTGTGTGCGCGTGTGTGTTTGTTTGAATGCGTGGGGAGCGGTAGTGTAGCGGTTATCACGCTGCGCTATGAACCTGACGACCCGGGTTCGCTTCCAGCTCACGGCCAACACCAGTGACGATTATCTGAACCGGTTCCGAGCCTCCCCTAGGTCGACTCAGCCTCAAATGAGTACCTGGTACGATGTGTAAAAATTGCCATTAGGAAGACAAAGGCGGCCGGGCGTGGTGTTGGCCACCCACCCCCTCGTGTGCCGTGCCGGCCTTCATAGGTGCTCGCTAACAGCACTTGCCCCAACAGTCTGTTAAGGTGATACGGGGGATCTTTGTCGTTTGAATGCGTGCGTGTGAGGAGCGGTGGCGCAGTGGTTAGCGCAGTGTGCTGCAAACGGAACCAACACCAACACCAACAACAACAAAAACGTCGAACCGAGTTCGATTCACGCTCACGGCCAGCATGCATCGGTGACGAAATATCTGAGCCGGTTCTGGGCCACCCCTAGGTCGACTCGGCCTCAAACGAGTACCTGGTGCGACGTGTAAACCATCATCATTGGGGAGACAAAGGCGACCGGACGTGCTTTTGGCCACGCCACTTATCCATCAAAATTGCTCGCTAACTGCACTTGCCATTAACAGCCTGTTAAAGGCTACACGGGGGATCTTTGTCTTTGATGTTTGCATGCATACACATAGCTTGCTGCTAACAGCCAGTACACCCATGGGCATTGTGCTTTAATGGGCGAGATAGAAATATAATGTACAGTAACGACGATATTAATTAAACATGTGCAGCCCTTTCCACCGCAGCGAACACATGAGGGATGTGTTCCCGATTTATTTATTTTGTATTTTATTTCCTCATTCGGCATGTTTGCCACGCAAGAAAAGCGCTTCACCCGAGTCCCATGCCTCATTTATCAGGAGGGTCCTGCCACATTATTTCACAGTTAGGGCGTGCGTGCGATGTTGCCTCTGCTGTTGTCTGTGATGATTGCGATTTCCCGAACGATTAAATTGACAATGTGATTATTTTTATTTCAGCAACGGAATGTTGTGTTTGGCCAATGGCCAGTTACGCTGATTTATAATTGGGGTTTTTTGGGGGGTGAGATCATCGCGCAAAAATGTGTGCCTCAAAAACCCTCCGCCACCCGACACAAGCCGAGTTAACACGAGTGTCGCGTGACTCGCACGCGACACCGTCCATAAATGACGTCACGCACCTAGAGGGGGGGGGGGGGGGGTCAGACATTTGTGACGATGTGTGACGAGGGGGGGGGGGGGTTTGAGAAATGTGACGTTACGTAAAAATGCGTTCTACTTAATTAGAAAGACTTTTTTATGTTTTTTCCTAAACATCAGAGTGCAGCGACACATTAAATACGCACTACAATGACAATAGTTTAAAGCGATTTGAAGCATGTTTTATTTTCAAAATAGAAAAATGGTTTTGGGGGGGGGGGGGCAGAGCTTTGTGACGTCATATTTGATGGGGGTCTGACTTTTTGTGACGCCGTGTGACGAGGTGGGGAGGTCAAAAATCGTCCAAAATCGAGTGACGTAATGTATGGACGGCCCCTTAACCCAAAAGTAACGAATTGCAAATCCTAACATTGGCCGTGAAAGCGTACGAATATGAAGCCGTCACGTCGTGCGTTTGTTATTATTGACCAGACTTATCCCACAATGTGGCTATAGATGTCAAGTTCCGGGTGATCTGGATGTAATTCCGTTTTTTTACCCCCAAAAAGTGGTGTCACGTTGCATAGGGCGACGTCACAATTGTTATCACGAGGGCAAGTTAAGCTTCATTAAAGAATGTAAATTATCCGAATATCCGCCGACAAAACGAAATTATTCACAACGATCCAAAAAAAATCATCTTAATTTTTTCAATCCAAAACTTAATCTGAATGGTCAGTGCGCGTGCGTTGATTGGTGTGCGTCATGTTGGGCCGCTCACGGCCCAACATCGGCGATGAATATCTGAACCGGTCCTGGCCCTCCAACAGGTCGACTCGGCCTTAAATGAGTAGCTGGTGCTGTGTGCAAACATCAGCGCTTGGGAAGACAAAGGCGGCCGGGCGTGGTGCTGTGCCACTCACCCCCTCGTGTGCCGGCCTTCATAGGTGCTGCTCGCTGACAGCACTTGTTAGAGTGTGAAAGCAGTAGTATAGTGGGTAGCTAGCACTGCGCCAACGAACCCCTTTGACCCGAGTTCAATTCCCTCTTGGGCTCATGGACGGACCTATAATAGGGGCCGCAGTAAACCGCTCCACGCACGCACACGCGCGCTACAGACTTGGCACAAGAAGAATATAACAAACAAACAAAAAAAACTTGGCGCACACAACAACATCCAGGTGATCTCCACGCCCGCGTGATTTTTATGAGATTTCACCGTTCTCATGCCTTAGCGATCCCACCACCACCACCACTGTCTACAACTCCCTCGCCCCCCCCCCATATCTCCCCCTGCCCCCCCAGTCTCCCCCACAGGGCTCGCTGTGTTAGTCAGACTCAGCACACGCCACGACAGAACACGCTGGGCTGCCCGGACCGGGAGGAACGCCACGTGCTGCGAGGAGACAACGCACGGCACGGCCAAACACGCCGAGGGATACGGTATACATACACTTGTGTGTGCGCGCGTGTGTGTGTGTGTGTATGCAGTGACATCGCGGATGTCAATGTGTAATGCCGGCTCGAGAGAGGCACTGCGTGCAATGTACTACTGCCATCGTGGGCACCGCGTGTATGTGGGTGCAGTACAGGCCATAGAGGGGCTGGCTCTGTGAGCGCTGACTGGCAGTGCTGAGTGGCACCACGCTCTGCGTTCAGTGCCGACCCCTACAGGATGGGGGGTGTCAGAGTGCCGGCCACGCGAATGGGATTACTATGGGCCATGGCACTCTGGTTAAGATGTTTCTTGTTCATGTTTTTGTTTGTCGCGGTTGCACCCGATTCAAGAGCCGAATGGCTCACAGGGCTACACCTATTAAATGAACTGAACTGACCTCGAAGGACACGTGACCGGTAAAGTCTACACAGGGCCCCCAGGTGGGGGCTAGGGGTGGTCACGTGTCAGGATCGAGATTCTGCTCGAGGATTCTAGAAGGTGGGCGTGGCTAAGGGCGGAGCCAGCCCCGCCACAGAGGATACAAGCCGGGTCCCCGAGAGGAACTGGCTGCTGTTGTTCATCCTGAAGAATCTACGTTCTACGTCCTACAGAGTCACCAACACGCGGACCTGGACCCAAGCTGGGGTCCGGTCCATCGTAGCTACTCCCAGTGTAATTAGAGCAGTTAGCCTGGTGGTCCACCACCAGAGGTTGTTATCTTGTTAAGGGGTTGTACCCCGTGTGCTGGTTTTAATAAATGTGTTGCCTCCAAAGAGTGCGTCTGCGACTCAGTTGAATCCACTACATATATATATATAAATTAAATATAATAAAAGTTAACATATTTATCAAGGAGAGTCACACTGAATTGCAGCGCAACTTTTATTTTTCAGGAGGGTCCTGCCACATTGGGTTTTTATTCTAGGCGCCGTCTTGCTCACAGTGGACGATACTGCATGCAAGAATCGCGTGGCGTCCTTCGCAGGAGAAGGCCATTGCATGCCCGTGTCGTTGGAGCAAATTTTTGCCACGTTTGTAAAAAAAAATACACCGCGAATTACTCTCAATTGAAATCAATCATCGCTCCCCCACCCTCCTTCCAACTGCAAAGACGTTGCTGGACCCGCCTGTAAAATATGTTTTGAATAGAACGTAATGAAACATCTAAATGAGCTCAAACCTCCCTTAAATCACGTGACTTCTGGTGGGTGGGTGCCCCCTCCTCCCCACTTTAAACCGCTCCCCTCTCCCCGCCCACTGCGAGAACAGACGCCGCTCCGCCTCCGTGCAGCAGCAGCAACAGCGTCGAGGAGCTGATGCAGCCTCATTCTCCTCATCTCTACTGACCCCTCTGCTCCCGTTTCTCCGTTACTTTTCCGTTCCTTTTCCTCTCGTTTCCTATTCTTGCTTGTGTCTTCCCTCTCCCGTTCCTTTCCCTTTCGTCGTTGATTACATCCGTGGATCTGTTCCCCGTGCCCGCGGTGCGTGCTAACCGACACGGCAAGTTGCCCCAGCAGCTGTCGTTAAATATCAGCAATTTTTTTGCCCGTGCGCAGTACCACACTTTGTCCATCAGATGGTGGACTACTCATGTCGACGACTAGACATTTCTCCCCCCCCCCCACCGCCTTCCCATACCCGTGTGGAGTTTGTTGTGCTTCCCCGCGCCTCCGATTGGCACAGTTGGCTACGTACGGTGCGAAAGAAGCTCAACATACGGTACATACATCCAGCATACAAACCGTCAGTGCCGGATTAAGCTAGTGCGGGGCCTGTAGCAAATGTTGTTATAAAGGGGCCCTAAATAAAAAAAAAACACTTAAATATTAAAACACAAATTTTTAACTTGCACAGTAAAGTAATTGTATTTTTTCGTTTGCTATAGAGCCAGATAATACGACAAATCGGTAACCTTAAACACCCAGTCGTTCATAAAAGTTGAAGGCAGTATAATACTATAGTAATAGAGCAAGTCCAGAATCACTGAACCGGAATTGATAGCTTGAAAGCATTGAGTGCAGGGCCCTTGAAAGTGCGGGGTCCGTAGCATGTGCAACTCGGACAATCCGGCACTTACAAACCGGCCATCCGAATGAGAATGATACGATAGGTATACAAAGACAAATAATCCCCGTATAGCCTCATCGACGTTGGGGCAAGTGCCTGAAGGACAGAAAAACAATATCAACGTATTCTTGGTTCTTTCGGTAAAGTCACGTAGAAGGGAAATAATAAAATAATAAAAATTTTACAATACAATTATCACGACGTTTCGATTACAACACAAGCAATCATCATCAGCAGCGTTGGTTCAACAAACTCTGGACAGCTTTCGACATTCACTGTCTCATCAGCAGAGCCGTGCATTTCGTTTGCAACGGCTGAGTGAACCGATGCAGTGTCCAGAACACGTCCAGATATCACTCCCTGCTGATGTTAACCGTGGACAGCAATCGAACTCAGGTCGTCTGGTTCGTGGCCCGGTGCGCTAACCGCTGCACCACCGCTTCCCACATTTAACGACACACACACACATAGGTACCGTATTCTCCCGATTATAAGACGCAACCACAAGCCAAAGTTGTGGATGCGTCTTATGATGCGGTAGACGTGTTTGTGTGTCTGTGTGACCAGATTCGCGTAACTTTATTGACACTGGGCACTAGTTGCGGGTGCGTCTTACTTGGCCTAAACTAAACTATGTATTGTTGTTATTTTACCAGGTAAGGCTCACGGAGCTATAAAGTTCCTTTTTCAGAAGCGACCTGGCCACAAATGATAGCTCGACGAAGTGGCTTGTCGCGTGAAAATGTATAGCAGCCAAATACTCTAAACGAGTGGTTCTTCACCTGGTGTGCACGCTCCCCATGCGGGTGCGAGATGCCCTTTCTGAGAACCAAAGGGGTACGGGCTGCAGGAAAGGTTAAGAACCACTGCTCGAAACGCATGCTTCTAAATGTGGAGGGATTGAACCAGAGGACCTGGAGACAAATCCACGTGATCACAGGAGAAGAGAGAAGAGAGAGAGAGAGAGAGAGAGACGCAAACTACAAATATACAGCAGACGTCGTCAGGGTCGCGATCGAACCCACGGCCTCCTGCATACCGGGCGAGGTAGTTAACATCTCACCACAGAGCGCGAACGGGCCACGCACTGTGGTAGTCGCGTCGACTGCGTCAATAATGAGCGCAGAGGAAAACAACTGACGCATTGAGTCGTTCACTTCACACAGCCCAGTGCTCTGGAGTATTGCCGAGTGTGTCCTCCTGATTTTCAGGCTTACTTGCCGTGCAGCACCACGTCTGTTGACCACTCATTGATATGCTAATTTTTTCTCTAACCCCCCTTCCTTCTCTCTGCCTCCGCCCCCCCCCCTCTGTCTATTTAAGGCCACCCCACAGAGACGATCACCCCTCTCTGTTACCTGTGTTGCTCCCGCTATGTATCTTGGTGATATCTGTCTGCTAATATGTCTGTCTATAGTTTTCTGGTTAGATTTTATGTCGCTATTTCATTATACCTGATGACGATTGCTTGTGTTGCAATCGAAACGTCGTATTCTATTATTTAATGTAATTTTTTATTTTATCTTTAGACGTGACTTAACCGATAGAACCAAATAATAATTCCTGCAGTCACGAAAGTTCTAAAATTAAGATTTGAGTCAAAGGATGCCTCAACGGGAATGAACGAAGGTTTATGGAATTGCCGATGATGCCGTCTCTGAATGGGTAACATGCAACCTGACCTACTTTCACCAACGCCGCTACACACACCGCAGGAACGGGGATAGATTGAAACGAACGAAACATGAATGCCTCATACACTACAATGCAGTAAATAGAATCCCCATTGACTCTCATGGGGAAAAAGGAATGCCCACATATTATGATGGAAAACGGAATGCACATTTTTGTGTCCGTGCATTCCCTGTCAATTCGCTATTTCTATGTCCATGGGCATTCCGTATTCTCCATTAAAGTGCGTGGGCATCACATATTCTACGTTATCGTTGTGTCAATGGGCTCTCCGTATTCTCCATGATAGTCAATGGGCATTTTGTTCTCTGTCATTCTCCGACGGGCACGGTTGGCTGCGTGCGTTGCCCAAGAAGTTCAACGCACGTTCGCTTTATATTTTCCCCACGCCGACCAACCACCAACAGGTGCACGCGGCGACTGGAGATTATCTCTAAACACGACGGCCTGGACCACCGCACACAGATGGGCCAGCGAGCGGCAGATTGTAAAAGCGCTGAGCCACCGTGCCGCGTTTCCCCTCTGACTCTCGTTCCATCTTTGCTGGGTTGGTGGTGGTGGTGGAGGGAGCGGGGTGGACGGGGGGGATGACGCGGGCGCTGTGACTGTTGTGCTGTGCGAGTCTGAGCCGTGACGCGCGCCGACCCAGATTATTCCAGCTCATGCATCGCAAGTATGTGTGTGTGTATTTATATTACGCGGGGAGCGGTGGCGTACGCGGTTAACGCGCCGTGCTACGAACCCGGCGACCCCCGAGTTCGATTCACCGTCGGACGATTATCTGCACCGGTCCTGGGCCTCCCCGAGGTCGACTCAGCCTCAAATGAGTACCCGGTGCGGTGTGTAAATTACACCACTGGGGAGACAAAGGTGGCTGGGCGAAGTGGTGGCCACCCACCCCCTCGTGTGCCGTGCCGGCCTTAATAGGTCCTCGCTAACAGCACTTGCCCCAACAATCTGGTAAGGCTATACGGGGCGTCTTTGTTTCGTGTATTTATCGACCTGAGTCGACCTAGGGGAGGCCCAGGGACCGGTGCAGATAATCGTCACTGAGCGGGAATCAAACATCGGGTGGCCGGGTCCGTCGCGTCGCGCGCTACCCATGGTTGTCGACTCGTGCGGGGCTCGTAGTGAACGTCGGGAGACAAAGGCGGCCGGGCGTGGTGCTAGTCAGTCGCCCACCCCCTCGTGCCGTCATCGGCGCCGTCATAAATAACGCAGGTCGTTCACGCGTGTCCGCGCGGGTGTTTAGCGCGCGCCTGGCCCGAATGACCGGAGGCTCCCTTAACCACCCGGCTTGCCCGGCTTGTTAAAATGTTCCACGTGACGTGAGCCCTTTGGCGGCGCGTTAACGGAACACGATGACCGATTCGCCTTTTTTTCTGGGGTTTGTTTTGTTTTGCCAACAGCGTCGCCGGAGCAATTTCGCTGCCGCGCGCTTCTGAGCGGGGGCTCCGGCTTGCATCTGTGGTCGGTTTCTCACAGCGGCGCGCGTACTCACCACCGAGTCTACCTAGGGGAGGGACGCTCCGACCCCCACGCGGCTTCCAGCAGAAGTGATGTTCTTAGTGGAGCTGCAATCATCGCCCCCCCCACCCTCCCCTATTGGCAGCTTAATGCCCTAGGTCAATGGCCCTTGTTCACAGCACGTGAAGAAGGCACAGCTGTCAACCCCTTATCAGTGCCCTGTACCTTATTACAGACCAATTCAGACCGTGTTGGTCACCTCGTGCCTCTTGTAAATCTCAACGTTCATCCTACAAAGTCCCCATCACAAGGAGAGAAACGCAAAGAAATAGACAGAAAAAAAAAGTGTTGCCCGTATTGAAACGGCTGGGCGGAGCTGAAAACTCAATTTCCCAGCACAAGAATGCGGGGTTATACCGTATTGGTTGACAGCTATGAAAATGTGTGCTATGAATGATGGTCATCGCCTGAAACGTCGTCTATTATAAACGTGTTGTTTTCCTTTTACGACTACGCCTGCCTTGCAATAATTTAATTATTTATGCAGGAGAGTCGCAGGCCTCGTTTTAAGGAGGGTCCTGCGTTTGTATTTAGTTTAAGATGTTTTTAGCCAATTCATGATGAGGTGTGTTTATTATTATTATTATACAAGTGGAGAGGAAAGTGGAACACGTGGAGAAACGCCGCGCTGTGCGCTAGGCGTCAACAATCTATCCCCACTGCACAGATGGAGAAAATTTTAACCCGTTAAAACAAAGTTTTTCACTATAAATCCTTTATATGCGTGGCGGCTAGAGTCCTCTCGTCCTCTGGCTTGAGATGGCTGCCACCTATGGGTCAGATGATTGCATTGTACCATTAAGCAATTGGTAATTAAATATAATATTTTTGTCCTAAAAAGTGTAATACTTTGGAAAAAAAAATTCACGAACATAAATTGTCACGCACAACGAGTCTGTGTGGAAAATGTCAGCTCGATTGGATCACGGGAAGTGGGTTAAAAAACGACCGAAAGATTTGCACAGTCGTAAGCAAGCAAGCAAGTGAACTTAATATAAAGGATTTAAAAATGTATGGCGATTAGTCCGACATAACGTACTCAACACATGCTCTCTTAAAAAGAGGCAATCGATATGACGCGTGTTTATTTTGACTTCAAATCTCAGTAATTGTCCTCACCACTATCTAAGACACTCTTCCGGTGCCCAACCAGGCTGTTTTGTATGTATGTTGAACTTCTTTCGCACCGTACAGGTTAAACATCCCCCGTGTTAACTTGTGCTTGTGTTAATTCTAGATTTGAAGCTTTCGTGACTGCAAGGATTCATACTCTTAGGTTTTATCGGTAAAGCCACGTAGGTAAAAAAAAAATGAAAAAAAATAATTAATCATACAAATAATATACATAATAAAAAGGCACAGCAAAATAACTGTAGTGACACTACAGTTATTTTGCTGTGCCTTTTTACACCTGATGAAGGAAGCTTGTGTTGCCTCCGAAACGTCGTGATTTATTATTTTATTTCTATTATTATTTTATATAATTTTTATAATGTATTTGTATTATTTATTAATCTTTACCTCCGTGACTTTACCGATAAAACCTAAGAGTATTGTGCTTGTGTACCAACGCCAGCGCGAAAGCAGCAGTGGCAGCATCGCCAGGTACACTGACGGGGGCCATGGGTTCGTTCCAGACCCTGACGACGCCTGCTGCTGCTGCTGCTGTATATTCGGAGTTTGCGCCTCTCTCTCTCTCTCCCCGTGGTCGCGTGGATTTTTCTCCGGGTCCTCCGGGGTTTCCCTCCACATTAAGAAACGTGCGTTTGAAGTGTTTGGCTGCTGCGATAAATATTCCACTTAATCAGGCTCAGCAATCATTTGTGGCCCAGATCGCATCTGAAAAAGAGAAATGTAGCTCAGTGGGCCTCACCTGGTACAATAAAAATAGCAGTCGTAATAGACTGGAAACGGGTTGCTTGTGAACCAACGTGTGGAATGCTATACTGTATATATACACTGTATATATATCACTGTATATAGACACATCCACCCCCCCCCCCCCAATATTAAAATATGCTCAAAATATCCCCCCCAAATATATTGCTATAAAATATATTTCTGTTTATATGATTGTGGTCATGGTTGTACTTTATTAATCCCTAATCTCTGCCATTGCATACAATGAAACAAGAAAAGGTAAAAAAAAGAAAAAACAGAGCAATGTAATACAGTACACTATTAGACATTTTTGTAAGAAATAAAAAAAAAAGTCCATCCTATGTGTTTGTGATTTTTTAAAATATTTTAGGCAGGAATTGGCAGGAAATTCGTCTTCAAATTTGACGGTCCATCAAAATGCGCAACTTTAAATAAATATAGACAACACGTTCTACTTAATTAAATAGACTTTTTAATAAATGTTTTCTCCTACAACATCAGAGTGCAGCGCCACATTAAATGCGCACTACAATGACAATAGTTTAAAGCGATTTGAAGCATGTTTTATTTGGGGGGGGGGGGTGCAGAGCTTTGTGACGTCATATTTGAGGGGGGGGGTCTGACTTTTTGTGACGCCGTGTGACAAAGGGGGGGGGGGGGTGTCAAAAATCGTCCAAAATCGCGTGACGTCATTTATGGACGGCCCCTAACCCGGCTTTTTGAGCAGTCGACAACGCGCTACTTTCTTGAGCTGCACGACTGAGCGGAGTGATACAGTCCGCGGAACGATACAGTAACGTGGGCGACCTACCCTCATCGTCAGTTCTTCGTCCCGCCACGGCGTGATGACTGCAGGCTGATTTCACGGTGCAAATGTGATGCGGGTGGCAGCAATTCCTCGCTTAACGGCGGCGCCTTTCAGGAACGCATCCACCGCGTTAAACGAGGGATGACTGCGCTCAACGGCTAGCGGCGGTGCCTCTGCTGCACGTGGCCCCCCCCCCCCCCCCCCCCCCCCGTAATCCAGCGATGGGGACAAGCTTTGGGACAACAAGAATTCGAGGAAGACAGGGAATGAAGTCGCACCGTGAGCTAATTGGGGAACAATTAGAACCGACAGGGGGGTGTCCAATGCGAGGTTGTTGAGTAATTATAACAGACAGAGCGGAACGGATGAACGCTTCACGATCGCCGCCGCCGCCTTTGAGAAAGGACATTGCACATGGAGAGAGAGAGAGAGGGAGATATGCTCGGCAACGTTTCGGGCAACGGCCCTTCTTCACAACTCCCGGCGACGAACGGCGCGAAAGAAGTTCAGCATGCGGCACATATGCTGGCCAGAGTGGACGAGCAGTCATATCTAAAGCATCTCTCCGTGTCTATCCAATCTATTCATCTTATTGTAATGCCACGGCCGCACTTATGCTAAGAGCCTTCGTCTGCTCCGATATCTCATTTTGTTGAGAGGGGATCCCCCCCCCCCCCTCCATTGTAGTTGCATTTAAGAGCCCCTTTGTGTATGGATAGACCAGCACGGATAACGCGTGTGCGTCCTTGCAGGCTCCCGTCATCGTCGCCGAATAATCTTCTCTGTTCGATGTCCGCTCAACTCACATCGCGACGGAGTAACGTCTACAGATTCTAAATGCGTCTCTCGTCGGGGGGGTGGGGAGGGGGGGTCTGGACCGTTGGGGGTCTTTAGGGAGTATGGGACAGGAGTCTCGTCATCATCATCATCAGTAGCGTCTTTAGCAGCAGAATCAGAAGTGCCATCATCATTGTCATCAGCAGGAGCATAATTAAAAGTGCGATCAGCAGCAACATCGGAAGTGTCATCAACAGCAGAATCAATATGAGCAAAATCAATATCAGCAAAATCAGAAGTGTCATCAGCTGAATCAGCATTCACATCATCAGACTCAGCATCAACATCAGCGGAATCATAAGTGTCATCATCAGCAGAATCATTATAAGCAAAATCAGCATCAACATCAGCATAATCAGAAGTGTCATCATCAGCTGAATCAGCATCAACATCAGCAGAATCAGCATCAACATCAGCAAAATCAACATCAGCGGAATCAGAAGTGTCATCATCAGCAGAATCAGCATCAACATCAGCAGAATCGGAAGTCATCATCAACAGCTGCATCAGAATCAGAAGCGTCATCAGCAGAGCCCCGCGGTGTCGAGCTGGAATCTCCAACTATGATTCACTCCATTTCTCTGGCCTCTCTATGTGGCGTGAAGAATGCGCATTGCTCGAAACGTCGCCTATTATAGACAGTATATCTAATTTAAAGAAAATGCCATGGACGAACGTATGTATTTGTTGTTGTTGTCGTTGGTAAGTGTATTTGTTTACTAACTACAAACGCAGCAACATCCTCAACATACTTTCCTTTGTTTAACGTTCCAGCAGATACTTCGTCGTCATCATCATCATGAATTACACTGGTCAACAAAAAAAAAAAACATTTTTTCTGGCCTGGACTTTTGCAGTTTTTTTAGACTATCTTATTGGTTCTTTCGGTAAAGTCACGTAGAAGGGAAATAATAAAATAATAAAAATAAAACATAATAAAATCATTCTCACGACGTTTCGGCCACAACGCAAGCAGCCGTCCTCAGGTGAAGAACAGGTCTGTCGGAAAGACAGCGTCTAATTTCAGGGTGCTGATTTCAAATCTGATCTCAGATTTGCTCTATCACATCTCATTTTTATGCTATCGGCATACCCCATTTTCATTGATTTTACCCGAAATTAACTCTGTCACTTATGATTGCAAGTCGTTGCGAGTCAGTGACTGCTTTAGTGTTAAAATATGGTGCTGTATTTTTAGGATAGTGTGTTTATAATATCATTTTATGTAGATATCCACATTTATTTCATATTTTTCTTCTGCAGTCTTTATTGAAAAAGCAATATTTGATATCTCAAAAACCTGATGTGATAGACAAAAACTGATGCCAGATTTGGAATCAGCACCCCAAACTTACCTTAAAACCGTTGGAATACCTTATGCCAGAAAAAGTGTGTTGACCAGTGTAATCATCATAATCGTCGTCACCATCATCATCATGAGGTTACCATCATCATCGTCGCCACCATCGTCATCAATTCCCTACCCGGGTACGGCTTAGGGGAAAGCATAAACCCCATTGTAAGAAGAATCACAATAATAATTCTAATACGACGATTGTTGATGGGAATACAAATAAATCATCCGTAGATACCGGGGACAATAACCCTGATCTTCTAAGCCGGCGCTCACGGGAGCGTCCCAGTGCAGAAGAAAGTACGCAAAGCAAAGATGGATCAGCGCATGTGCTTTGAATTGGAGCACGTGGATTTGAGAACACACGCTGCAGTTTAGAAATACATGTCCACGTGCATATATATTTTTCTTTTTTTTACTGTTAATAGAAAGTAAATGGGTTTTGGACGGGACACGTCATGGTTAGAAGAAGTGAGAACACCTTCGCAGAGAGAGGGCCACAGAGTGTCATCTTCTTGGTTCTTTCGGTAAAGTCACGTAGAAGGGAAATAATAAAATAATAAAAATAAAACATAATAAAATAATTCTCACGACGTTTCGGCCACAACGCAGGCAGCCGTCCTCAGGTGAAGAACAGGTCTGTCGGAAAGTCAGCGTCATTTAGACGCTGTCTTTCCGACAGCCTTGTTCTTCATTCAGACGCGGTCTTTCCGACAGACCTGTTCTTCACCTGAGGACGGCTGCTTGCGTTGTGGCCGAAACGTCGTGAGAAATTTTTTATTATGTTTTATTATTATTTTATTATTTCCATTCTACGTGACTTTACCGAAAGAACCAAGGAGAAGAATCCCTGCAGTCACGAAAGCTTTAAATCGAAATTTATATTAGTTAAATAGTTTAGTTTAATTCCACAACTCATGGGATGGGGGGGGGGCTCGTTTTGCGTGTGTTGGTCACGGTGGTCGTTGGCCCATACTACACCACGTCTCATCCAGCAGTGGAGTTCACTGTGCGTGTACAATGATTACCTGGTAGGTAAAAAATGTAAATTAAAAGTTAATAAAAGTAATAATGGAAATAAAATTAAATAATAAATCACGACATTTCGGAGGCAACACAAGTCTCCGTCATCAGGTGGGACCGTCACAGCTAAAATTACTGCATCAAGTGAGGTTCTAGCTGTGACGGTCCCACCTGATGACGGAGACTTGTGTTGCCTCCGAAACGTCGTGATTTATTTTTTTATTTTCATTATTACTTTTATTAACTTTTAATTTAATTTTTTTTTACCTACGTGACTTTACCGAAAAAACCTAACAGTATGAATCCTTGCAGTCACGAAAGCTTCAAATCTACAATGATGACCTGCCTTGCCCCCCGTGATTTTCGGCGCATTAGCTCCATGCTGGGCGCAACGCTCTCGCGATATCGAGGTTTGTGCGCACCTGAGCCGTTGATGCAATTATCTATAATTAGCATATGCCAGCAGTCGTCGGAAGCGGGGGTGTGGGGTTACGAGAGATTTAATTGTAGGAAAAAGGAGCTGCTGCCGCTGGGGATGATGATGATGATGGTCAAAATGAAGATGATGATATTATTGAGAACGTTGACGATATAGAGCTAATGTTGATAATGATGCTGCTGATGATGAGGATGCTGCTATAATACAAAACAATTATACAACATTTTTCGATTTAAAGCTTTCGTGACTGCAGGAATTAATCTTCTTGGTTTTTTCGGTAAAGTCACGTAGAAGGGAAGTAATAAAATAATAAAAATAAAACATAATAAAACAATTCTCACGACGTTTCGGCCACAACGCAAGCAGCCGTCCTCAGGTGAAGAACAGGTCTGTCGGAAAGACAGCGTCTGAATGAGACAGAGACTGTCTTTCCGACAGACCTGTTCTTCACCTGGGGACGGCTGCTTGCGTTGTGGCCGAAACGTCGTGAGAATCATTTTATTATGTTTTATTATTTTATTATTTCCCTTCTACGTGACTTTACCGAAAGAACCAAGAAGATGTAGAACTGCTGTTAATAACAATAATGATGAGGATGATGACAGAGCTGCCGCCGATGGCACAGCTGTTGATGATATGATGATGTATGGATGATGGGGGCAAGTGCTGTTAGAGAGAGCACCGATAAAGGGCCGAGGTGGTGGGCGGGTGACCAGCACCACGCCCGACCGCCTTTGTCTCTCCCCAGTGGCGATGTTTACACACCACGCCAGGTACTCATTTGATGCTGAGTCGACCTAGGGGAGGCCCAGGACCGGTTCAGATACTCGTCATTGCTGTTGTACGTGAGCGGGAATCGAACTCGGGTCAGCTCGCTAACCACGACACTACCGCTCCCCACACAACAGACAAGTATTCCCCGTATAGCCTTCAGGGACTGTTGGGGCAAGTGCTCGCACATTTACACACACACACACAACAGGCAGAATCACACGGCCCCGCACGAACGCACAGACCCACACGCGCACACGGAGACGACACGCGCGCACGGCATGCTGTGTACACAGTTGTTTAGAAGCGCCGCTGCGTCAGCTATCGCCCGAATTCAGACAATCGCGGAGAATCGATGGCGTGGCCTGGGAATGACAAACGAGATCTTGGGCCCGCGGAGCGACTATTGACGTCACTGTCACCGACACCAGTACTCCGAGTGGATGAAATTGACTTTTTTTTCTCTCCCTTCTCTCTTCTCATCCCCGCGTTCTATTGATTTATTACTGAAGTTTCTCTATTTCTATAAATAAACAGAGTTGATCCATTTTATGTTAGAACCCCCCCCCCCCCTTCCCCCCCGACCATCACCGGCTGCAAAGCACAGAGGGACCACACGACCCGAATCTATCCGGGAGGTAGCTACACGGCACCTCCGATTAGCACGGTTGCCTACGCACGGTGCGAAAAAAGTTCAACGTACGTACATAGACTCAACACTGCCCATAGACTAAACACTGCCCATAGACTAACACTACCCATAGACTCAACACTGCCCATAGACTCAACACTGCCCATAGACTCAACACTGCCCAAAGACTCAACACTGCCCATAGACTAACACTATCCATAGACTCAACACTGCACCATAGACTCAACACTGCCCATAGACTCAACACTATCCATAGACTAACACTACCCATAGACTCAACACTGCCCATAGACTCAACACTATCCATAGACTAACACTACCCATAGACTGAACACTATCCATAGACTCAACACTATCTATAGACTAACAATACCCATAGACTCAACACTGCCCATAGGCTCAACACTGTCCAAAGACTCAACACTGCCCATAGACTCAACACTGCCCATAGACTCAACACTGCCCATAGACTCAACACTGTCCATAGACTAACAATACCCATAGACTAATACTACCCATAGACTGAACACTATCCATAGACTCAACACTATCTATAGACTAACAATACCCATAGACTCAACACTGCCCATAGACTCAACACTGCCCATAGACTCAACACTGCCCATAGACTCAACACTGCCCATAGACTCAACACTGCCCATAGACTCAACACTGTCCATAGACTAACAATACCCATAGACTCAACACTACCCATAGTCTCAACACTGTCCATAGACTAACACTACCCATCGACTCAACACTGCCCATAGACTCACACTGCCCATAGACTCAACACTGTCCATAGACTCAAAACTGTCCTTAGATAATAGAGGTTTTTTTGGGTTAGATCGCGTAAATATATGTGTCGTTAAAACCCGCCACCACCCGACACAGCCAACGAGTAAGGTTTGTCACGTAAACAGAACGTGGCCAATTCGTCACTAGTACAGCACTAGTGTGTAGTGTAGTGTATAGTAGTATAGTGTATAGTAGTATAATGTAGTGTATAGAAGTGTATAGTGTAGTGTATAGTGTAGTGTATAGTGTAGTGTATAGTGTAGTGTAGTGCATAGTGTAGTGTATAGTAGTGTAGTGTATAGTGGTATAGTGTAGTGTATAGTAGTGTAGTGTATAGTAGTGTATAGTGTAGTGTACTAGTGTAGTGTATAGTGTAGTATACTAGTAACGCACACCGGTGTGTTGGAGAGCCAAGCCACAACATTTACAATCCGAGTACTGTGACGTTTCGCCAGTAATTACAACCAGCTTCGTCAGGCGACAGACAGATTTGTGGAGAATTCCACTCGTTTCGTTCCTAGATGTGGTGGCCACACTTCTGCGATCTTGAAAAAATGTGGGGGGCAGGAGGGGGATTACTGAGGCAACGTACATTATGCAAGCGCATTATGCGAGCCCTTTGAACTTGTCCGTCCTGTCTATTGTGTGTATTAAAAGAGCCGTACCAACGGTAATCTCTATTGAGGTATGGTGCCCTTCATTAGGCAAGCCTTTAAACAATGTATTATTTGATGATTCGCTTCCACGCAGCACTAAGGCGGAAGCTATCCGAACGGTTAAAAATATATTTTTCTTTCAATTTCGATAGATTATCTAATTAGTCTTGGCCGGTAGTAGCTAGTTTTGCACAGAACTACAACATTAACAAAATCAATTGAGTGTCCTTGTTGGCACGCGTGTTCTGCTACTGCTGACAGTTGCATTTGTGAGTATTTCACATTTCTCTGATGTTCTTTTAGTCTCGTGCTGAACATTCGTCCTGTTTGCCCAACATAACATTTTCCACACGTGCAGTTAATCCTGTACATTGGTCGTGAAAGCCTTCGTGTTAAACTGTCCATAGACTCAACACTGCCTATAGACTAACACTAACCATAGACTCAACACTGCCCATAGACTAACACTAACCATAGACTCAACACTGCCCATAGACTAACACTAACCATAGACTCAACACTGCCCATAGACTAACACTAACCATAGACTCAACACTGCCCATAGACTAACACTAACCATAGACTCAACACTGCCCATAGACTAACACTAACCATAGACTCAACACTGCCCATAGACTAACACTAACCATAGACTCAACACTGCCCATAGACTAACACTAACCATAGACTCAACACTGCCCATAGACTAACACTAACCATAGACTCAACACTGCCCATAGACTAACACTAACCATAGACTCAACACTGCCCATAGACTAACACTAACCATAGACTCAACACTGCCCATAGACTAACACTGCACCATAGACTCAACACTGCCCATAGACTAACACTAACCATAGACTCAACACTGCCCATAGACTAACACTAACCATAGACTCAACACTGCCCATAGACTAACACTAACCATAGACTCAACACTGCCCATAGATTATGATAATGGGGTTCCCCCTTTCTGACAATATAACAGTTGTGTTTAGAGGTTAAAATACCAAACTAAATCCTTTGAAACCAATGAACCCGTCAACCCAAGGTCGATTCCCGCTCACGGTCAACACCAGTGACGATTATCTGAATCCGTCCTGGGGCTCGCCTAGGTCGCCTCAGCCTCAAATAATGACCTGGTGCGGTGTGTAAACATCGCCACTGTGGAGACAAAGGCGGCCGGGCGTGCTACTGGCCACCGACCCCCTCGTGTGCCACAGTGCCGGCCTTCACAGGTGCTACTCGCTAACAGCACTTGTCACAAACAGTCTGTTACGGCTATACGGGGGGGGGGGGGGGTGATCTTAGTCTTTGTTGTCGCGCTGTCTGTGTGTGTGGGGGGGGATTAGCTCATTCCGTGAGACTCGTATCCTTGCGTCAACCCAAGGCGCGAGCGAAATCCTTCAAATCGCAAAACGTTCCGCCAGACGCCCCGTCTCGTTCGAGTGAAGATCAAGGGCTACTCGCGGTCACGGGGTTCGCACAACAGAGCCACGTGCTAGCCGCTCACCATCAAAAGGTAGAGTGCACTCGGCACCCATGGGCACTGCGATGACCATTGGGATTCGATTTTTATCAGTTTTGTTTCGTATCGTATCGTAGAGGTTGTGCGTTGAGCTAAGGGTCCAATGTCTAACAGAAAAGGGCCCTTGCCTATAGACATCTGGGCAGTTCACCAGTCGTGGTTCAAGCAAGCCTGACTCTGCTGCTGCTGATGAGACAGTGAACCATTGGACATACAACGTACGCTTAATACCCAGTTCACGAATACGAAGGAGGAGGTATCATCATCATCATCACAGCAGCAATGATTTCACCATTCCGCTACTGCTGACTCCATGATCATCTGGGCCCATCAACCATCTCAATCTTCTGAAAGACCCAACGCAGAAGGTCCCCGAAGGTTTGATCCTCCACAAAGCAGCTCATGGTCCACCCTAAACCGCATCCACTGCACAAACCATGGCAGTAGAAGAGGCGGGGGATACCTGATGCACAGGTGGAAAATTAACAAAACACCTTTTCCAGTTTTTTTCTTCTTGGTTCTTTCGGTAAAGTCACGTAGAAGGGAAATAATAAAATAATAAAAATAAAACATAATAAAATAATTCTCACGACGTTTCGGCCACAACGCAAGCAGCCGTCCTCAGGTCAAGAACAGGTCTGTCGATAAGACAGAGTCTGAATTATTTTCAGGACGAGGAGGAGGAGGCATAGGCGAGGTTTGACTGCTATATTTGGGGAAGCGGGATGGGCAGGCGATTCGCTTTGTCCCGCACATTAGGAACCGCGGGTGCATATCATTAATTCATTTGTAATCTTAATATTTGTGAACTACTGAAAATAGATTAATAAAAGCGGCCAAGTTTGGCCGGGGGGCGGGGGGGTGTTTCCCCCCGTTCCCCGCCCCCCTCGCAAACTTCGTCCATGGGAGGAGAGTCTTGCTATGCCAAAATGGTCCATTGCCCGAAGCATCGCCAATGATAGTGTAATGACAATAGAGCCTGCATGTGTGAGTGGACTAGTGGCCACGGGAGGTAATGACAGGGGAGTCAGCCTGCTGTGCGAATGCACTAGTGGCCACGGGAGACAGCGCCTGAATGAAACACCCCAGGCTTGGAGCGTATATTTAAGCTGGGTTGGAGGGGGAAGAGCGCCTTGACAAAATAATTTGCATATCAAGAGGAATTTAGCATATGTATTGTAAATGCAGATATGGGATTAGTCACTAATTAGTCACTCCAGTTGTGTGTGACCGTGGGTCATCCAGAACAGACCGTATAGCGTCGCAATGCGCACGACCCACAAACACGAAGGGGACATCACAGCGACGATACACTCCGCTGGCTCCTGACACGGTTATCTGCTGGCTTGACCACCTGAATGTGAAATTTAGTTGTTCCCTCTGCATCTCCATCGTCAGCCGCGAGATTATATTACTATTCACTATGTATTCCTTTTATTTTTTGACCAGATTAGGCTCACTGAGCTATGTACATAGAGCCCATATTCAGAAGCGACGTGGCGATTACAAATGATAGCTCAACGAAGTGGCTTCATCACGTGCACATTTGTAACAGCAGCCGAATACTCTGAACGCGTGATGTTGAATCTCAATGTGGAGGGTGGAAACAAACCGGAGGAGCCGGACAAAATAGTCCAACGCAAACCTCAAATGTACAGCAGGCGTCAGGGTCGGGATCGAACCCACGACCTCCTGTAGACCGGGCATGGTAGTTAACATCTCCTAGTCACCGTGATGATGATGACAGAGAGAGACACGCAAACTCCAAATATGCAGCAGCAGCAGGCGTCAGGGTCGGGATCGAACCCACGACCTCCTGTAGACCGGGCGTGGTAGTTAACATCTCATAGCCACCGTGATGATGAGAGAGAGAGACGCCAACTCCAAATATACAGCAGCAGCAGGCGTCAGGGTCGGGATCGAACCCACGACCTCCTGTATACCGGGCGAGGTAGTTAACATCTCCTAGCCACCGTGATAATGATGAGAGAGAGAGACACGCAAACTCCAAATATACAGCAGCAGGCATCAGGGTCGGGATCGAACCCTCGACCTCCTGTAGACCAGGCGAGGTAGTTAACATCTCCTAGCCACCGTGATAATGATGAGAGAGAGAGACACGCAAACTCCAAATATACAGCAGCAGGCGTCAGGGTCGGGATCGAACCCACGACCTCCTGTAGACCGGGCGTGGTAGTTAACATCTCCTAGCCACCGTGATAATGATGAGAGAGAGAGAGACGCCAACTCCAAATATACAGCAGCAGGCGTCAGGGTTTGGATCGAACCCACGACCTCCTGTATACCAGGCGAGGTAGTTAACATCTCCTAGCCACCGTGATAATGATGAGAGAGAGAGAAACACGCAAACTCCAAATATACAGCAGCAGGCGTCAGGGTCGGGATCCAACCCACGACCTCCTGTAGACCAGGCGAGGTAGTTAACATCTCCTAGCCACCGTGATGATGATGAGAGAGAGAGACACGCAATCTCCAAATATACAGCAGGCGTCAGGGTTTGGATCGAACCCACGACCTCCTGTAGACCAGGCGAGGTAGTTAACATCTCCTAGCCACCGTGATAATGATGAGAGAGAGAGAGAGACGCAGCTCGTTGAAGAAAAAAAATAAACCCGAACGAATTTGAGTGTCAATCCCAAGCAAAACACAGCGACAGCTTCCCCTGCCAGAGTTATTTTTACATCCCGCGATAACACAACACAGTAGGGTGGGTGGGGGAGGAGTGGATGGGTATGCCTGGGGGATCTGTGAATGTTAAATAAATAATTAAATGCGGGGAGTGCTGCTGGTGGTGGTGGTGGTGGGGAAACCTGATCGCTAATTGCCTCCCGTCTTCATTATCGCCGCTTTAACACGCATGGGACGCAGTCTCCCTCCCTCCCTCCCTCTCTCCCTCCTTCCCTCCCTCTCTCTTTCTCACTCTCTCTCCTCTCGCTCTCTCGCTCGCTCGAGGAAATCCAACGGGGGAGAATAAGAGGAGAGACTTCTTCGTCTGAAGGGGTTGGCGGTGGAGGCGGATTTGGGCTCGGGTTGTTTTGGCTTCGTGGGTGGGTGGCAGGCGCGGTGATGGGCGCAGTCACGCAGCAGGAAAGGAGACCGGGGATCGACTCCTGATTCGGGGGGTGCATTTTCCCCTGTGGAGGTGTTTTGTTGATGTTGTTGTGTTGGCACGGTCTCCACCTACCTGTTTCCGTACGAGTTCGATTCCCGCATCACAAAGACAAAGATCCCCCATATAGCCTTAACAGATTGTAGGGGCAAGTGCTGTTAGTGAGCACACACACTCCCCTGTGGGCTGGTGTAACCAGGAGGTTCTTACCAGTAACAAGTATAACCCGTAAAAACAAAGTTTTTCACTCTAAATCCTTTATATGCGTGGCGGCTAGAGTCCTCTCGTCCTCTGGCTTGAGATGGCTGCCACCTATGGGTCAGATGATTGCATGGCAGCATTAAGCAATTGGTAATTAAATATAATATTTTTGTCCTAAAAAGTGTAAAATTTTGGAAACATTTGTTCACGAACATTAATTGTCTCGCACAACGAGTCTGTGTGCAAAATGTCAGCTCGATTGGATCACGGGAAGTGGGTTAAAAAACGACCGAAAGATTTGCACGGTCGTAAGTAAGCAAGCACGCAAGCACGCAAGCAAGCAAGCAAGCAAGTGAACTTAATATAAAGGATTTAATAAGTATAACCCGTAAAAACAAAGTTTTTCATTATAAATCCTTTATATGCGTGGCAGCGAACTTAATATAAAGGATTTAAAAATATATTCGCCCGTGGAGGACGCGGGGATCGATCCCGCGACCTTTGGCATGGGAAGCGAGGGCGCTACCAACTGCGCTACTCCGCCACGGCCTGTGGAGGGGTTACGCTCTGGGCTCTTATACTGTGACGTTCAGCCAAAGCGATGAATGAGTTCTATTTGAATATATGTAAAATATTTTTTTTTTGCCTAAAAAGTGTAAAATTTTGGGAATTTTTTTTCACGAACATTAATTGTCTCGCACAACGAGTCTGTGTGGAAAATGTCAGCTCGATTGGATCACGGGAAGTGGGTTAAAAAACGAGCGAAAGATTTGCACGGTCCTAAGCAAGCACGCAAGCAAGCACGCAAGCACGCAAGCGAACTTAATATAAAGGATTTAAAAAGGAAGCGCTCTCTCCCTGTGTTTTGAAGCACGATTTGGATGAAGCGTCTTATAATGCGGTCGACGACCTTTACCGCCGCTTGCAGTATTTGTGGACCAGATTTTAATAACTTTTGTTTGGGCACCGTGCAAAGTCGACAACGGGTATTGCCAACACGTCGTAGCCACGTGACCGTACTCCTCGAAATACAACGCACCACTCCACCACCCCCAAGCCGCCCACTCTTCCTTTTTAATTAAAATAAAAACGTTTTTTTTTATTTTGCCAGGTAAGGTCCACTGAGCTATGCAGCTCTTTTTTCAGAAGTGACCTGGGCCACAAATGATGGCTCAACAAAGTGGGCTTATCGTCACGTGCAAATGTGTAGCGGTCGAATACACGGAACGCGTGACGTTGATTCTAAATGTGGAGGGGAAAACCGGAGGACCCGGGAGAAAAATCCACACGGCCACGGGGAGAGAAACACGGAAACTCCAAATATACAGCAGCAGGCGTCAGGATCGGGATCGAACTCACGACCTCCTGTATACCAGGCGAGGTAGTTAACATCTCTACGGGGAGAGAGAGAGACACGCAAACTCCAAATATACAGCAGCAGGCGTCAGGGTCGGGATCGAACCCACGACCTCCTGTATACCAGGCGAGGTAGTTAACATCTCTACGGGGAGAGAGAGAGAGACACGCAAACTCCAAATATACATCAGCAGGCGTCAGAGTCGGGATCGAACCCACGACCTGTATACCAGGCGAGGTAGTTAACATCTCGCCACCCCCCGACCCCCTCACCCCCCATCCCCCGCGGGAAGGTGGGAGGTGCGTCTTACTTTCCGGAGAGCGTCTTATAATCCGTATAACGGACTGTCGATGTTTTTTTACATTTCCCCCCCGCCACAGCATGCATCTTGGATCGTAACGTACGTGAGCGCGACGCACGTGACATCCCACTCGGGCTGCCCCGCCTACCCGCGTGGCCGTTGTTGACGTGGATGATGAGCCCGGATGATTGAGCAGTCAGGAGTGGCGGTGGGATGAATCATCGCTGCCGTGATGATGTCTCCGCCTCCTCCTCCTTCCTCCTCCTCCTTCTTCCTGCTCCTTCGCGTTTGTGAAACGGGCATCGAGTCGTCGTTATCCGGTCCCCGTCGTTCTGTTCTGGATGGTGACCACAAGTCTTCACACACTGACCAGAAAGAGAGATGTCAATTTCCCATGTGTGCATCATCATCATTGGGTATCCGCATCAGCTGCTGCTGCCATGTAGTGGATGCGGTTCAGGGACTGTGACACAGAAGCTTCGGTGTGGGTGGAGATCGAAGCCAAGGGAAGTTCTGGTTCTGCGTGGTTCGGTCTCTCGCGAGGCGAAGGAGGAGGTGCCCGTTTGTGACTTCTTGTAAACTCAATTCGGCTTTCCAAAGCTTCAGCATCAGCAACAAGGATTCATATTCATTTGGGTCTTTCGGTAAAGTCACGTAGATAGGTTAAAATAAAATAACAAAAATATATATTTTAACAAAAAAATTTAGGTTCTTCGAACATTGTTTTTAGTTTATTTTAACCTTTCTACGTGACTTTACCGAAAGACCCAAATAATGTGAATTCCTGCAGTCACAAATTTTTTTTCTTGCTGTGGTTGTCACACCTGATGATGATTGCTTGTGTTGCAATCGAAACGTCGTGATTTGCTTCTATTTTTATTTTTCATTTTTTCACCGACGTGACTTTACCAAAAAAAAACTTCAAATCTAGTAAGTCACGAAAGCTTTAAGTCCACATCAACAAGGAGTTTGCATGTTCACCCCGTGGTCGCGTGGACTTTTTTTCTCCGGGTCCTCCGGTTTTTCTCTCCACATTTACAAACATACCTTGAGATGATTTAGATTATTTTGGTGCTATAAAATATCCAAATGATGGGTCACTCTGTTGAGCTATCATCTGTGGCCAGGTTGCTTCTGAAAAACAGACTAATACCTGGTTGGGCTTTGCCTGGTAGGAAATAGATGGTTTAATTAGATTTTTTACGTGTTTGGGTTATTTGTTTAAGTTTCTTGAACTTTGCACTGTTATTTCTTTGAATTGTTTGTTGTTGTAACGTTCTTACCCCGTACCACGACTGGGCATAGGTGAAAAACATCTTCATAGCTCATCTGATTCCTTCTATAGTATAGATATTCTGATTCTGATCACCATCATCGTCATCACCATCATCATCGTCATCATTACAAACATCGTCATCATTACAATCATCGTCATCATTACAATCATCGTCATCACCATCATCGTCATCACCATCATCGTCATCATTACAATCATCGTCATCATCGTCATCATTACAATCATCGTCATCACCATCATCGTCATCACTATCATCGTCATCATCACAATCATCGTCATCACCATCATCGTCATCATCGTCATCATTACAATCATCGTCATCACCATCATCGTCATCACCATCATCGTCATCATCACAATCATCGTCATCATTACAAACATCGTCATCATCACAATCATCGTCATCATCACCATCATCGTCATCACCATAATCGTCATCACCGCCATCGTCACCACCATCGTCATCACCGCCATCGTCATCACCACCACCGTCATCACCGCCATCGTCACCACCATCGTCATCACCGCCATCGTCATCACCACCACCGTCATCACCGCCATCGTCATCACCGCCATCGTCATCACCGCCACCGTCATCACCGCCATCGTCATCACCATCGTCATCACCACCACCGTCATCACCGCCATCGTCATCACCGCCACCGTCATCACCACCACCGTCATCACCACCATCGTCATCACCGCCACCGTCATCACCGCCATCGTCATCACCGCCATCGTCATCACCGCCATCGTCATCACCGCCACCGTCATCACCGCCACCGTCATCACCGCCATCGTCATCACCGCCATCGTCATCACCATCGTCATCACCGCCATCGTCATCACCGCCATCGTCACCACCATCGTCATCACCACCACCGTCATCACCGCCATCGTCATCACCACCATCGTCATCACCACCACCGTCATCACCGCCATCGTCATCACCACCATCGTCATCACCACCACCGTCATCACCGCCATCGTCATCACCATCGTCATCACCGCCATCGTCATCACCACCATCGTCATCACCACCACCGTCATCACCGCCATCGTCATCACCACCACCGTCATCACCGCCATCGTCATCACCACCACCGTCATCACCATCGTCATCACCGCCATCGTCATCACCGCCACCGTCATCACCGCCACCGTCATCACCGCCATCGTCATGCTCGATGACGTTGCAATATTGGCGGTTGAGCGCGTGGCTGCGACAAGGGCGGTAGAGGCGATGCGACTGAGCTCCACGGCGGAGCGCGCGCGCGAGCGCGCGAGCGAGCGAGCGAGGGGTTAACGCGTTAGCGGCATCGCCTGCTGATGGCCGGAAGTGTTCCCTAATGGAACAACCTCTGTTCTTCGATTTCCACACTCATCGCCGGCCCCCCCCTCTCTCTCTCTCTCTCCACACACACATCATCTCCCTCTGAATGTTTCCAACAAATGCCGCACCCCCCCTCCTCCTCCCCCCCCCCCACCTTCCGAGAAGAGTAATAATACAAACGCTCACCGCACTCTGCGTCGTAATTCATGGAAGAGGGTACGCACACACACACACCCACGTCCCCCTCCCTTCCTTAGCTTCCTGTGCGATGCAAGGGTAAACGTACAGCCATTCATCAATCCACTGCTGGATAAAAGCCTCATCACGACCACATGATACAGGGGCAGTCCATAAATGACGTCACGCGATTTTGGACGATATTTGACCTCCCCCCCCCCTTCGTCACACGGCGTCACAAAAAGTCAGACACCCCCCCCCCCTCAAATATGACGTCACAAAGCGCTGCCCCCCCCCCCCAAAAAAAAACATACTTCAAATCGCTTTAAACTATTGTCATTGTAGTGCGTATTTGTTGTGGTGCTGTACGCTGATGGTGTAGGAGAAAACATTTATTAAAAAGTATATTTAGTTAAGTAGAACGTGTTGTCTATATTTATTTAAAGTTGCGCATTTTGATGTGACGTCACATTTCTCACACCCCCCCCCACGTCGTCACACATCGTCACAAATGTCTGACCCCCCCCCCCGCCCCCGAGGTGCGTGACGTCATTTATGGACGGCCCCACACACCGCTCACCAACATTCATCACCCAGTTACTGAGCGTCTTGGCAATTGGATGAACGAGTGAGTGATTAAGTCAGCGAACGGTACAGAATTGCCACCCACATTTTTCCCCACTCGACACCAAACCCCAGACAATCATCTCGCAGTCGGCTCTGGGCATATTATCAAAACAAACAAACAAAAACTGTGCCAGCAGTCTCCTGCAGTATCAGCATCAGCAGCAGCAACAACAACAACAACTCCCCACCGCTCACCCTGCCACCAGCCACGCAAACGTCCCGGATGAAACCCGGAAGGGTGGCAACCGGCACGCCGCGTCACTTTAAAAGCCAGCCGCTGACGCCAGCCCATGGTGGGTGACCTCTGACTGAGCTCGCCGGTCTCTGGATTCGTCTTTTTTTAGACGGCGGTGGTGGTGGTGGGGGGGCGGTGGGGGGGGGCCATTACGAAGCGAGATGCAACAACGAGCCGAGGTCACGGCGGCTGTCACGTAACGCGAGGAGGCTGCCCGGTGCACGAGATGTCATCTGTCCCGCAGCCCAAATCCCGCGTGGCGTTTGCTGGTGCGTGTGTGTGTGTACGTGTGTACTTGTGTGTGTGTGTGTGTGTACGTGTGTACTTGTGTGTGCGTGTGTGTGTACGTGTGTGTGTGTCTGTGTACGTGTGTGTGTACGTGTGTGTGTGTCTGTGTACGTGTGTGTGTACGTGTGTGTGTGTACGTGTGTGTGTGTACGTGTGTACTTGTGTGTGTGTGTGTCTGTGTACGTGTGTGTGTGTACGTGTGTCTGCACGTGTGTGTGTACGTGTGTGTGTGTGCGTGTGTGTGTACGTGTGTGTGTGTCTGTGTACGTGTGTGTGTACGTGTGTGTGTGTCTGTGTACGTGTGTGTGTACGTGTGTGTGTGTACGTGTGTACTTGTGTGTGTGTGTGTCTGTGTACGTGTGTGTGTGTACGTGTGTCTGCACGTGTGTGGGTACGTGTGTGTGTGTACGTCCCAGCCACCGCATGCCTAAACAGCTTTTGTTCGGCCGGATCGAGGGGGCTAAACGGGCGCGGCACGGGCTAGAGAAGAGATGGAGTGATGTGGTACAGGAGGACGTGGAGCTGAGTGGACTTGCCTATGACTGGTACCAGCGGTGTCAAGATCGGCCTCAGTGGAGGAGGCTCGTGAAGGACGCTACTGGGCAGTTGGAGGCAGTCGCCCTCCAACAACAACGGAGGGCGGAGGAGCGACGCTCACAACAACGAGCGGAGCGCCGGGTGGCTAAAGCACAGCAAGTTGGCACAGTAGGGGGCACAGGTGGTGCATCAGCCAGTCATCTCGGTCATCTCGGTCAGTCGACCCGTGGCACCTGGGTCTGCCCCGTGACCTCCTGCCAGCGGGCGTTCGACACTTCACGTGGCCTCAGGGTGCACATGGCCTGGCACAAGCGTCGTGGTGACGTCACCGCCACTTAGTGGCGAATGGCGGTTGTTGTGTGTGTACGTGTGTGTGTGTGTCTGTGTACGTGTGTGTGTGTACGTGTGTCTGTGCACGTGTGTCTGTGTACGTGTGTGTGTACGTGCGTACTTGTGTGTGCGTGTGTGTACGTGTGTGTGTGTCTGTACACGTGTGTGTACGTGTGTGTGTACGTGTGTGTGTACGTGTGTGTGTGTACGTGTGTGTGTGTACGTGTGTGTGTACACGTGTGTGTGTGTGGGGAGCGGTAGTGTAGCGGTTAGCGCGCTGCGATATAAACTGGCGACCCGGGTTTGATTCCCGCTCAAGGCCAACACCAGTGGCGATTATCTGAACTGGTCCTGGGCCTCCCCTAGGTCGGCTCAGTCTCAAATAAGTACCTGGTGCCGTGTGTTAATATCGCCACTGGGGAGACAAAGGCGGCCGGGTGTGGTGTTGGCCACCCACCCCCTCGTGTGCCGTGCTGGCATTCATAGGTGCTCGCTAACAGCACTTGCCCCTACAGTCTGTGAAGGTTATACGGGGGATCTTTGTCTTTGTTTGTACGTGCGTGTGTGTGGAGGAGGAGGCTCGTGAAGGACGCTACTGGGCAGTTGGAGGCAGTCATCTTCCAGCAACAACGGAGGGCAGTAGAGCGACGCTCACAACAACGAGCGGAGCGCAGGGTGGCTAAAACACATCAAGTTGGCACAGTAGGGGGCACAGGTGGTGCATCGGTCAGTCATCTCAGTCAGTCGACCCCTGGCACCTGGGTCTGCCCCGTGACCTCCTGCCAGCGGGCGTTCCGGCACTTCATGCGGCCTCAATGTGCACGTAGCCTGGCACAAGCGCCGTGGTGACATCACCGACACTTTGAAGCGAATGGCAGTTGTTGTTGGTGTGTATTCGGGCGGCCGTGGGGCTGGCCACACCACCTCCTCGAGTGACTGTTCCGGCCTTCAAAAGTGCCCGCTAACAGCACCCACCCCAACAGTCTGTTCGCGGCTATATAGGGGAGATGTTTGTCTTGTGTGTGTATATATTTGGTGGTGTGGGGAGCGGTGGTGTAGCGGTGAGCGCGCTTCGCTACGCAATCCGGCGACCCGAATTCAATTCCCGCTCACGGCCACCAACACCGGTGACGATTATCTGAACCGGTACTGGGCCTCCCCTAGGTCGACTCAACGTCAAATGAGTGCCTGGTGCCGTGCGTAAACATCGCCACTGGGGAGACAAAGGCGGCCTGGGCGTGGTGCTGGACAGTGGACACCCACGCCCTCGCGTGCCGTGCCGGCCTTCATAGGTGCTCGCAAACAGCACTTGCTCCCCTGCAGCCTGTTAAAGGCTACACGGGGGATCTTTGTCTTTCGTGTGCGGGATTCACCCGACGCTGCCCACCCCTAGCACCCCCCCCCCCACACACACTCCCACACCATGGCAGGATTTGAGCATCGCTCACCGATCGCCGAGTCGAATTGTGTACCCCAGTGCCTCACGCGGCAATACGTTCCGGCAAAATGTAATAAGACATCGAGTGTGTTCGCTGCAGCCTGGGGCTGAGTTTGGGAGGTGGGGAGAGGGGGTGTTGGTTGAGGGGGGGGGGGTCCAGAGGTGATTTTGTTAAGCGGAGTGGGAGAGAGACGGAGAGAAAAGTTGGGGAGCAAAAGAGATTCCACGAATACTAATAGGCTGACGTTCCAGGCAATTGCCCTTCTGCGGGTGGTTACAGGCCATTGTGATCGTCGTCGTCGTCGTCGTCTTTCCATCACCATCATCATTGGGCCCTTGCGCTCCTCCCGATGGAATTCTGGCCTCCTGTTCCACACTGACAAAGAAGCCTTGGAAAACGTGCTGGGGTGCCCACACTTCCCCTCACCTCACGCGCACTGCCGATTGACAGAGCTGCGGTGGTGAGCGCATTAATAATGAGCCGCTGGGTGGACAGAGGCGGCTGGGTTGGGCTCACTAAGAAACCTGCAGCGCCGTGAGAGAGCGAGATTGCTGGATTGCAAGTCTCCAGCATGCGGATTAAACTATTTAAAACATATATATATTACCAGCTAAGGCCCACTGAGCTATGTAGCCCTTCTTTTAGAAGCGACCGCGCCAGAAAAAATAAATGATAGCTCAACGAAATATATTATCACGTGGCCATTTATAGCAGCCAAATACTCCAAACGGGTGACGTCGATTCGAAACGTGGAGGGAAAACCCGGAGGCTCCGGAGAAAAAAAAATACACGCGACCACGGCGCGAGTGGGCTTATCGTCACGTGCAAATGTATAGCGGCCGAATACACGGAGACGTTGATTCTAAATGTGGAGGGAAAAAACGGAGGACCCGAGGAAAATCCACGCGACCACGGGGAGAGAAACACGGAAACTCCAAATATACAGCAGCAGGCGTCAGGGTCGGGATCGAACCCACGACCTCCTGTAGACCAGGCGAGGTAGTTAACATCTCTACAGGGAGAGAGAGAGAGACACGCACACAAACTCCAAATACACAGCAGCAGGCGTCAGGGTCGGGATCGAACCCACGACCTCCTGTATACCAGGCGAGGTAGTTAACATCTCTACGGGGAGAGAGAGAGAGACACACACACAAACTCCAAATATACAGCAGGCGCCAGGGTCGGGATCGAACCCACGACCTCCTGTATACCAGGCGAGGTAGTTAACATCTCTACGGGGAGAGAGAGAGAGAGAGACACGCACACAAACTCCAAATATACAGCAGCAGGCGTCAGGGTCGGGATCGAACCCACGACCTCCTGTATACCAGGCGAGGTAGTTAACATCTCTACGGGGAGAGAGAGAGAGAGACACGCACACAAACTCCAAATATACAGCAGCAGGCGCCAGGGTCGGGATCGAATCCACGACCTCCTGTATACCAGGCGAGGTAGTTAACATCTCTACGGGGAGAGAGAGAGAGAGACACGCACACAAACTCCAAATATACAGCAGGGCGCCAGGGTCGGGATCGAATCCACGACCTCCTGTATACCAGGCGAGGTAGTTAACATCTCTACGGGGAGAGAGAGAGAGAGACACACAGAAACTCCAAATATACAGCAGCAGGCGCCAGGGTCGGGATCTAACCCACGAACCTCCTGCATCGTCTAGTCATCGTGGGTACCCCAACCATCCACGTGGCATCAGGGTTGAGAGGTCCTGGTAAATAGCAGGTGGGGAAAGGGGGGAGGGGGAAAGGGGGAGGGGCGGGGAAAGGGGGGGGGGGGGAATGGGGGGAGGGGCGGGTAAAATGTTCCGCACGCTTCTCTGCAATTGATACGCGGCACCCAAGATCGATAGAGTGTTTCCAGTGGAAAAAATATATATATATAATAACAACAACAAAAAACATTAGCGGAATCGTTCTAGCCGGAGGTTTTTTGTTGTTGTTGTTTTGTTTGAGCCGAGTGGACCGACCACTCTCATCCCCCACCCCCCCCCCCCGTGCGAAGGGACGTTGATTGCGATGTGACGATGTTCCCCACTGAGCACGAAGATGAACCGGTTTTACTGGTAGGAATCTCCTGGTTTCACTAGCCCACAGGGGATTATTGTGTCCGTCCGTCCGTCGTGCATCCAAAAATGGGAGGGGTGGGGCTGGGTGGAGAGGGGAGGGTGGGGAGGGGCTGGGTGGTGAGGGTGGGGAGGGGTAGGGTGGGGAGGGTGGGGCTGGGTGAAGGGTGTTAGGGGTGGGGCTGGGTGGGGAGGGGCTGGTCACCCCGTGGTGCCCTTATAAAACTCAACGTTTAACCTACTCACGCCGGCTTGTGCCCGCCCTCACAGTCGGGCATATTTGCGGAATACACCACGCCGCCGTTGACCCTGGCCATTGACCGAGCAACCCAACGTTCCTACCAGCTCCCTCCGCATGAATGTCACTTACAGGCCCGTGCTTTGTTTTTTCGATTATTAAGCTTCTAACAATAACTCTCGCCATGTCTCGCGCCCCCAGGGGGTGCAGCGTGCACCCCAGGCGCTCTACATCTGAATGCATTCTTGATTTGAAGCTTTCGTGACTGCAGGAATCCATACTCGTTGGTTATTTCGGTAAAGTCACGTAGGGAAAAAAGTAATTAAATAATAAATAATGGAAATACTAATAGAAAAAAAAGAAAAAAAAGTATTTATTATTTTATTAAAAAATCTAAGAGTATGTAATATATGTTCATTAATGTATTCAATAAATATATGCCCCTATTTTATTTTATTTTTTTCATCGTATTCAGGGCCCCTTTACAATATATGCTACAGGCCCCGCACTATCTTAATCCGGCATTGAAGGTGGATCATGAAAAAAAACACATTTACAAATCCCATCACCGGAATTGTTTATTGGCATGAAGGTTCCACGTGGCAAGCTGGTGGCAAGGTTGATCATGAAAATAAAACCACGTTGGGTGACAATGCAGTGGTTAAACACCTGTGCCGCACGGCAAAAAAGGAACTGGGTTCGAGTTTTGACTCGGGCGCCTTTGTGAGTTGAGTTCTTTTTGGATTTTTCTCTCCCCTTGTTCCGCATGGGGTTCCTCCGGTTTCCTCCCAGAGCTACGATCTACAATGTCGCTGGTAATGGTGAAAGCAAAGCGATGCGCTTCACCCTTTCCGGCAATACGACACCAGGCACCCATTGCATGCTTTCAATTCAGCATCAACGACACGTGCTTGTGTAAAAAAAAAATGCAAACCAACATGCTTTGAAAATGTGTGGGCATTGTCTTCGAAACTGATTGGCCTACGCCAGAGACAGCCTCCTTCATGGCCTTGTCTCGCCAGTATTAGACCAGAGAAGGCCAAAAGGCGAACAGCGCAAAGAGAATGCAAATATCAAAGCAGTTATAGCAGCGATATCTACGGGACCACATTGTGTGCCGGTATTAAAATGACGAAACAAGAATAGGCTTTACCTCTTCCTGCCAATAATACCGGTGCTAGATTTGAAGCTTTCGTGACTGCAAGGATTCATATTCTTAGGTTTTTTCGGTAAAGTCACGTAGGTAAAATTTTTAAATTAAAATTAATAAAAAAAATCACGACGTTTCGGAGGCAACACAAGCTTCCGTCTTCAGGTGGAACCGTCACAGCCACGATTGCTGTGACTTTACCGAAAAAAACCCTAAAAATAAGAATAATAATGCAGGTGTTAAGATGTTCTAATGGTCCCAGAGATCAGGGGGTCCCCAACCCCCGGGCCTGCGGACCGGTACCGGCCCGTGGCCTGTTAGGAACCGGGCCGCACAGCAGCGGCAGGAGGTGAGAGCGGTGAGTCCGCGCCTGGAACCCGCCCCCATTGTTTTATAACACTGGTCAACACACTTTTTGTAATTTTGGGGTGCTGATTCCAAATCTGGCATCAGTTTTTGTCTGAAATTAGTCTAAAACAGCTGCAAAAGTCCAGGCCAGAAAAAAATGATTTTTTTTTGTTGGCCAGTGTTATTGACCACTTCCGTCCGCACCTCTTTCCCGCACTGCGCACTCGTCTCAGTCACAGTGTTGGTGAAGCCCACAAGCTGATCCGAGCCAAAATCAGTAAAAAAACAAACGTTGCTGGAGAGCTTCTTTGAAAAGGTGGAAAGACCCAATGATGACCCCCCCCCCACCTCCCCCTGGTCCGTGAAAAAATTGTCTCCCACGAAACCGGTCCCTGGTGCCGAAAAGGTTGGGAACCGCGGACATAGATAAATGGTGCCATAGATAAATGTAACTGGTGATTGGTCAAACGTGCCAATGTAGCAGGACTTTCTTGATGTTAACTACCTCGCTTGGTATATAGGAAGTCGTGGGTTTGACCCCGACCCTGACGCCTGTATATTTGGAGTATGCAAAGCTCTCCCTGTGGTGGCGTGGATTTTTCGCCGGGTCCTCCAGTTTTTCGCCTCCAAATTTAGAATCAAAATGCTTTGAGCGTCTTTGGCGGCTGCTATAAATGTCCACGTGACAAGCCACTTGATTGACCTATCATTTGTGATAGCCAAGTCGCTTGTGCGCTTTGACAGCCCTTACTGTGTATGGAAAAATAAAAAAACACGTTTTAGTTTAGTTTAGTGGTATGAGAAGAAACTGCGATGAGATACAATGAATAAGTTAAGATTATTCATGAGTATTACATTAGTTGTTGTTGCTGGGGTTATTCGTTTTTAGGAGAAGCGGGGGTTGGCAGGGGAGGGGCTGTTTACTGAAAGCAATTGGGGGGGGAAAAAATCCTCAGATGGGAGAAAGAGGACGTGGAGGAGGTACAGAAGCCGCAGGATTTCCGCCCCCCTCATTCATAAATAATGACAAGCAATAGGAGGGCGGCCTCTAATTGGCACTTTTCAAAGCAGGGCAAAACACCAAAGGAAATGTGAAATTTCGAGTAAATTAATAAATAAAAACCCAACACTTAACTATTCGCCTTAACAACGCGGACATAGGCATCGCGTTGCTGCTCAATGTCCATCGGGCGATGCTCATAGACATATAAATGTATACCGACACACCCGCACCGTCCTTCATGGGTGCTCGCCAACAGCACTTGCTCCAATAGCCTGCCAAGGCTAAACGGGGGACCTTTGCTTTCTGTAAGCACGCGGGGAGCGGTAGTGTTAGCACGCTGAGCTACGAACCCGAGTTCGAATCCCGCTCACGGCCAACACCGGTGACGACTATCTGAACCGGGTATAGGGCCTCCCCTAGGTCGACTCAGCCTCACATCGCCACTGGGGAGACAAAGGCGGTCGGGCGTGGTGTTGGCCACCCACCCCCTCGTGTGCCGTGCCGGCCTTTATAGGTGCTCGCTAATAGCACTTGCCCCTACAGTCTGTTACAGGCTATACGGGGGGTCTTTGTCTTTGTGTAAGGGTGTGTGTATGTCCACGTGTTCCACTACACAAAGTCCTCCAATATTAATGTCTGGCGCCGGACGTAAAATGCTTTCTATCGATTGTACATTACGGCGGGATCACTCACGCCACCAGTAACAGGCAATGTATGCCATCGCAGTGTGCCGTGCTGATAACGAATTCATAACCGGAATAGAGCACCTCAATTCTTGTTCGGTTCGGGATTTAAATAAAACGCAAACTACCGGCACACCACCACCACCACCCACCCACTCACCACCACCCATCACCATCCACTATCACCCACCCACCACCACCCACCACCGCCCACCACCACCCACCACCATCCACTATCACCCACCCACCACCAACCACCACCCACCCACCACCAACCACCACCCACCACCCACCCACCACCACCCACCACCCACCACCACTACCCACCACCACCCACCCACCCACCACCAACCACCACCCACCACCATCCACTATCACCCACCCACCACCAACCACCACCCACCCACCACCAACCACCACCCACCACCCACCCACCACCACCCACCACCCACCACCACTACCCACCACCACCCACCCACCCACCACCAACCACCACCCACCACCACCACCCACCACCACTACCCACCACCACCCACCACCACCACCGCCCACCCACCACCACCACCCACCACCACCACCACCCATCACCACCTCCTCCTACTGCTGCTGCTGCGAAAATTTGGCAGGACCCTCCCTGAAATAGTCACGAGACTCGCACGAGGGATGTTCCTGGGGCAGACAAGCGGAATAATAATAATGAAAATCAACAAAAACACGGTGATCATCGATTATCCGGCGGCTTCGGGGGGTAGGGGGTGCCGGATTTTCAAAAACGCCAGATAATCGCTACGTCATCATTATTTAAAATACATTATTTCTGCACATTCTTGTATGACATTATGTTTGTCGGTGTTGTGATGTTTTTTTTTGTATCTGTTTACTATATGACATCGGCATACACATGCAAATGGACAACAACAAATACCCTACTTTTAAAAGGCACTGCATTCACTGTACCGTACTTACCGCTCCAATCTCGAATGCACCGCGTCACGGGGCGGTGTATATACACGTGCAGTATTGTCATTGTTAAGTTGTGTGCAGAGTGTATCATGCAGTGTATGTAATATTTGACACTGAAATGACGCGTAGCTACTTTGTTTTGTCACGCTGGCTACATCTTTTGGAAAGCGGTTTGGCCGCTTTCGCGTTGGATTGCGCTACGAATTTGACGACCCGGTCGATTACACTTGTCAACACACTTTTTCTGGCATAAGGTGTTTCAACGGTTTTAATGTAATTTTGGGGTGCTGATTCCAAATCTGGCATCAGTTTTCGTCTATCACATCAGGTTTTTGAGATATGAAATATTGAATTTTCAATAAAAACTGCGGAAGAAAAATATTAAATAAATGTGGATATCTACATAAAATGATATTATAAACGCACTATCCTAAAAATACAGCACCATATTTTAACACTAAAGCAGTCACTGACTCGCAACAACTTGCAATCATAAGTGACAGAGTTAATTTCGGGTAAAATCAATGAAAATGGGGTATGCCGATAGCATAAAAATGAGATGTGATAGAGCAAATTTGAGATCAGATTTGGAATCAACACCCTGAAATTATATTCTTAGATTTTATCGGTAAAGTCACGTAGGTAAAAAATTAAAATTATTAAAAGTAAAATAAAAAATAAAATAAAAATCATACGACCCTGAAATTAGTCTAAAACAGCTGAACAAGTCCAGGCCAGAAAAATATGTTTTTTGTTGTTGACCAGTGTTATCTGAACAAGTCCAGGCCAGAAAAATATGTTTTTTGTTGTTGACCAGTGTTATCTGAACAAGTCCAGGCCAGAAAAATATGTTTTTTGTTGTTGACCAGTGTTATCTGAACAAGTCCAGGCCAGAAAAATATGTTTTTTGTTGTTGACCAGTGTTATCTGAACAAGTCCAGGCCAGAAAAATATGTTTTTTGTTGTTGACCAGTGTTATCTGAACAAGTCCAGGCCAGAAAAATATGTTTTTTGTTGTTGACCAGTGTTATCTGAACAAGTCCAGGCCAGAAAAATATGTTTTTTGTTGTTGACCAGTGTTATCTGAACAAGTCCAGGCCAGAAAAATATGTTTTTTGTTGTTCACCAGTGTTATCTGAACAAGTCCAGGCCAGAAAAATATGTTTTTTGTTGTTGACCAGTGTTATCTGAACAAGTCCAGGCCAGAAAAATATGTTTTTTGTTGTTGACCAGTGTTATCTGAACAAGTCCAGGCCAGAAAAATATGTTTTTTGTTGTTGACCAGTGTTATCTGAACAAGTCCAGGCCAGAAAAATATGTTTTTTGTTGTTGACCAGTGTTATCTGAACAAGTCCAGGCCAGAAAAATATGTTTTTTGTTGTTGACCAGTGTTATCTGAACAAGTCCAGGCCAGAAAAATATGTTTTTTGTTGTTGACCAGTGTTATCTGAACAAGTCCAGGCCAGAAAAATATGTTTTTTGTTGTTGACCAGTGTTATCTGAACAAGTCCAGGCCAGAAAAATATGTTTTTTGTTGTTGACCAGTGTTATCTGAACAAGTCCAGGCCAGAAAAATATGTTTTTTGTTGTTGACCAGTGTTATCTGAACAAGTCCAGGCCAGAAAAATATGTTTTTTGTTGTTGACCAGTGTTATCTGAACAAGTCCAGGCCAGAAAAATATGTTTTTGTTGTTGACCAGTGTTATCTGAACAAGTCCAGGCCAGAAAAATATGTTTTTTGTTGTTGACCAGTGTTATCTGAACCGGTCCAGGAGTGTGCACGCAGCAGCAGCAGCAGCAGCACGTTCTGTGTACTATGAATAAGAGTCATTGCCCGAAACGTCGCCTGTTAAATACCGTTTCTAGTTAAGGCCGCTGCGGTGATATTGACGCACGCGTTAAGATTCTGATTGGTCAGTTCTGACAATGGGATTGGTGACGTAATTACACCCCCTAAGCCGCGATTGGCTATTGGCTGGCGACTTCCCCCCCCCCCCCCACTCTCATCAGCGTCACTGGAAAGCCACTGGCGGGTAATTCCGCTCATCAGAAAGCTACAAAAAAAAACTGCAGCATAATATCTTCTTGGTTCTTTCGGTAAAGTCACGTAGAAGGGAAATAATAAAATAATAAAAATACAACATAATAATTGTTTTCTTTTTATTATTTTATTATTTCCCTTTTACGTGACTTTACCGAAAGAACCAAGAAGATGATTATTATTATGTTTAATAAAATAATAAAAATAAAACATAATTATTATGTTTTATTTTTATTATTTTATTATTTCCATTCTACGTGACTTTACCGAAAGAACCAAGAAGATGAATCCCTGCAGTCACGAAAGCTTTAAATCGAAATAGAGCAGCATAATAATCAACCGTGGCCAATCTACTGCTGGATGAATGCCCCCTCCCCCAAGTCGCTGCCAGCTCTCACGATCCTGTGATGTCATATTCCATCCAGCGCTTGAACGTGATCGGTATTCATCGCTCCATCTCCCCGAAGAAGTCCCCCGTGTCTACGAGCTCCACTCCTTAGATGCCACTCCGTTATTGTTTTGGCCCATCGGCCAATGCCCCTAGCGGCCGAGTTTAGTTTGAATTTCGTCGTTAACATGTTCTCTAATCAATGCAGTTCAATCGCACGGCTTGTCCACCACGCTGTCCGACGTTTCGCCGCGCGTGCTGTGAGCTTCTTCAGGAACTGAATTCTGCAGGAACCAAATTCTGAAAACTGAGTTCAGATCTTGAACAAGCTCCCAGCATGTGGGAGCGAAACGTCGGATATCGTGCCGAATAGCACGTTTGTACGACCTGATAACACATGGGAGAGCCATACGACGAAACAATAACACTAGTTTAGTAATTGTAATGTGTACAGTTTGCATTCACTCTCAGATGGAGAGGGAGAGATGGGGGGGGGGAGATGATTCAGAGGCGAGGGAAACTACAGACAGGTGAGAAGGCAGACAGAACCAACGCCAACAGTTGCACCAGCTCTGTCACCCTAATGTAATGACAGTAGAGCCTACCTGCGGTGTGAGTGGACTAGTGGCCACGGGAGGTAATGACAGGAGAGTGAGCCTGCAGTGCGAGTGGACAAGTGGCAACGGGAGGTAATGACAGGGGAGTTAGCCTCCAGTGCGAATGGACTAGTGGCTATGGGAGGTAATGACAGGGGAGTCAGTTGTGAGTACGAATGCACTAGTGGCCACGGGAGGTAATATCAGGGGAGTCAGCTGTGAGTACGAATGCACTAGTGGCCACGGGAAGTAATGACAGGGGAGTAAGCCTGCATTGCGAATGGACTAGTGGCCACGGGAGATAATGACAGGAGAGTCAGCTGTGAGTATGAAGGGACTGGTGGCTACGGGAATGATCGAGAAGGGAGCGTGGTCAGGTGACGGGAGAAGAGGGTGGAGTCTGCCGATGGAGCGAGCGTCCAGAGTCAGCGAGAATGTTCGGGAAGGGGAGGCGTGGCCTCGGACCGTATGTAAGGGAGACGCGCTGTTGCAGTGAGGGTCTCCGCCTGTGCTCAAGTGAACGCGTCTGCAATAAAGAAACCATCTCAAGACAAGTGTGTCAGGTCGTCTTTACACTAACATTGATTGAGTGCTTAGACCACGTGGGAATACATTGGGAGTGCCCGGAAGAAAACGCACGCGTGCGGGGACGAGTTGGATGAGAACTCAATTCTCCACCCCCCCCCCCCCCAACAGATGGAGTACGGATGGAAACTCAATCTACAGCAACCATGCCGGGCCGCCTTTGACTCCCCAGTGGCGATGTTTACACACCGCACCAGATACTCATTTGAGGCTGAAACGAACTAGGAGAGTCCCAGAACCGGTTCAAATAATTGTCACCGGTGTTGGCTGTGAGCGGTAATTGAGCTTGGGTCGCCGGATTTTCAGCGCAGCGCACGAACCACTACACTACCGCTCCCCCACACGCACACAAAGATCCCCTATTTAGCCTTAACAGACTGTAGGGGAATGTGCTGTTAGCGAGCACCTATGAAGGCCAGCACGGCACACGAGGGGGTGGGTGGCCAACACCACGCCCGGCCGCTTTTGTCTCCCTAGTGACGATGTTTACACATCGCACCAGGTACTCATTTGAGGCTGAGTCGACCTAGGGGAGGCCCGGGACCGGTTCAGATAATCGTCACTGGGTGTTGGCCGTGAGCGGGGAATCGAACCCGGGTCGCCAGGCTCATAGCGCAGCGCGCTAACCGCTACACCACCGCTCCCACACACGCACGCACACACACACTCATTCATATTTCATAAACCCCGAACCCATCGCGGTGCAATGATGTGATGACCCCTGTGCACGGAGGCTTCCACCGCGTCACTCAGCCCCTCGTCCGAGCGAACCTCCGCTCCCCGGGTCCCCAGCCTGCGTCACGTCGCGACCCCCAGCAGAGATCCGATCACGCAGAACGCGCGGCCTGAGATGGAGGGGGGGAGGGGAGATTATGGGGGAGCGAGCGAGCGAGCGAGTGTGAGTGATGAGATGAGAGATGTCGGGGTGGGAGAGACGCGGCGAGGGAAGGGGGTGATGCCGTGGTGGAGGGGAGATGTTGGTGAGAGGTCTGTGAGGCTTCATCATTATCATCATCATCGTCGGCCATGATCAATCCACTGCTGGGTGAATGCTTCTTCCCCAAGCCTCCGCAATTTCCTGACGATCCCGCGATGTCATTAATAATCCGTCGAGCAACTAGCGGCGAGGCGGGTACAGAATACATCATCACTCTCCATCCACCGCTGGATGAATGCCTTCCCCGCGCCTAGGGTCGGTCGTGGCGAGCGGTGATTTACGCATTGTCATACTTCACCCCGCTGGTCAGTGCGGTCGGGATGGGGGGTGCGGGGAGGAGGAGGAGGAGGGAGGGGGAGTCAGAGGCACTACCCGGTTCTGATGCCAGCGGTCGTTGCCGGTTAATCGTAGCGCAGCGCGCTCACCACTGCGCCACCGCTCCAAACCGTTGCGCATGGCGGATACAACGCCACGTGCTTGACTGACGCTGCATTGACAGTGGTGGTGGCGGTGGCGGTGCAGACGCATGGATGCACTCAGCAAGCACAATGCGCTGTGCAGAAGGCCCATTGCGCCGAAACGTCGACTACCGTATACTTTTACTTTTTTTTAAGGACGCAGCGTTGTTTCCTGAACGTGTTGAGTTATTTTTTTTCCCCGTGGCCAAAAAATATATCGGGGGATGGGAGGGGGGTGGGTAATTATCATCACGCCGGGTCACCTTTGTCTCCCCAGCGGCGATGTTTACGCACTCTGCGAGCATGCGACTCTTAAATACGAGAGCGTGGATCTGCGTGCGAAAGCTACGGCTCTCTATGCGAGTCGATGGCTGTGCGAGAATTGGTGGGTTATCATGCGATCATTCCTGGCCTCGGTGCCAGACCGCGAATCTCCGTGCACGTCCAGGGCTCTCCGTGTGAACCTGCGGCTCTCCGGTGCCAGCGCACGGCTGTCTGTGCGCTAGATATTGCGATCGAATCGCTCTGTCTGTCTGTCTCTTTCTTTTTGCAAGTCGACGGGACGGAGACTCTACGGAATTGCCCCATCCCCGCCCCCCCGCCCCCCGCGAATGGGTTATTTAAGCGGCGACACGGCAGATTAAACACCGACTGTCATCGACCACCCCGTTAGGCAGGGGGTGAGTGAGTGTGCGTCTTATTTTGGAGAACGACTTTAGCGAGACGGAAATGGGGGGGGGGGCGGGGGTGCGTGAGGCCATCACACGCGGCTCAATCAGCAGGCAAGCTTTCTAAATAAATAAATAAAGGCATACTCTTTGGTTCTTTCGGTAAAAGTCACGTCGGTATAAAATAAAAAATAAATGCAATCCCTTAACCCTCCCCCCATCCCCCGCGGCGGCCTCTCCGTGTAAATAAATAATTAAGTGGGTACCACTAAAGATCCCCCGTATAGCCTTAACAGACTGTTGGGGCAAGTGCTGTTAGCGAGCACCTATTAAGGCTGCTAACGGCACAAGACGGGATGGGTGGCCAGCACCACGCCCGGCCGCCTTTGCCTCCCGAGTGGCGATGTCGACACACCGCACCAGGTACTCATTTGAGGCTGAGTCGACCTAGGGGAGGCCCAGTACCGGTTTAGATAATCGTCACTGGTGTTGGCCGTGAGCGGGAATCAAACCAGAGTCGCCGGGTTCGTAGCGCAGCGCGCTAACCGCTACACCACACACACAAACATACACGGGAAATATCACGCACACACACAGACATACACGGGGAATACCACACACACACACAGACATACACGGGAAATACCACACACACACGAGCTTGCATTATGCCGTGGTGTAATAGTCAAGCAAAGCACACTCGCTGAACTTGGAAGCCAAAAGGTCGCCGGTTCGATTTGATCGATTTCCTGGCGCGGCAAGTTAAACCCACATAATGGAGCGAGTCTCTTGAAATCCCTCCCTCCCTCCCACTCTCCGCGTGCCTAACGCCCCTGTCAATCATCACTCATCGGTCCAGATGGGTTCAACGACGCTGAGTTTGGTGGGCAGGTCGCGGCCGTGGCGGGATCAAGTGTGGGTCGCGGCAAATTCGTCCGAGGAGCGCTGCACGGGCGAGCGTTGGAAGAGTCGGTAGAAATGGCCCTCGAGAGCATGTGCGTGCAATGCATGCACATTGAACTTCTTTCGCACCGTACGTAGCCAACCGTGCTAATCGGAGGCACATGGTATGGTGATTGTGGTGGTGTGGTGATGGTAGTGATGATGATGATGGTCGTAATGGTGGATTGTGGTGGTGGTGGTGTTACTGATGGTAGTGATGTGATGGTGGTGTGGTGATGGTAGTGATGATGGTGGTGATGATGGTGGTGAAGGTGAATTGTGGTGATGATGGTAGTGATGGTGATGGTGGTGTGGTGATGGTGGTGTGGTGATAGTGGTGTGGTGATGGTAGTGATGATGGTGGTGATGATGGTTGTGAATTGTGGTGATGATGGTAGTGATGGTGGTGTGGTGATGGTGGTGTGGTGATAGTGGTGTGGTGATGGTAGTGATGATGGTGGTGATGATGGTGGTGATAGTGAATTATGGTGATGATGGTAGTGATGGTGATGATGGTAGTAATGGTGGATTGTGGTGGTGGTACTGATGGTGCGGTGGTGATAGTGGTGTGGTGATGGTAGTGATGATGGTGGTGATGATGGTGGTGTGGTGATGGTGGTGTACTGATGGTAGTGATGTGATGGTAGTGATGGTGGTGATGATGGTGGTGATGGTGAATAGTGGTGATGATGGTAGTGATGGTGATGGTAGCAGCGGTGACATTGCGAGGGACCCCGCGTAGAGGCGGCTACCGAGCAAATCGGGGTCTCTCCGCGAGCCCCAACCCCGACGATTATCGACAGAGACGGCCGGCGAGACACGCGCCTCCTCCTCCTCCTCGGCAGCTCCGCTCGGGAGGGTGAGCTCTGGGTTACTCCTTGATGACAAGGAACCCGGGCCCGGGTTGCCCCCTGTGTGTGTGCGCGTGTGTGGGGCGAGCCTGCAGGCTAGCCACGTTGCAGAGTCTCAAGATTATTTTTCGATTTAAAGCTTCCGTGACTGCAGGGATTCATCTTCTTGGTTCTTTCGGTAAAGTCACGTAGAATGGAAATAATAAAATAATAATAAAACATAATAAAATAATTCTCACGACGTTTCGGCCACCAACGCAAGCAGCCGTCCTCAGGTGAAGAACAGGTCTGTCGATAAGACAGTCTGAATTATTTTCAGGACGAGGAGGAGGAGGCATAGGCGAGGTTTGACTGCTATATTTGGGGAAGCTGGATGGGCAGGCGATTCGCTTTGTCCCTCACATTAGGAACCGCGGGTACATTACATTAATTCATTTGTAATCTTAATATTTGTGAACCACTGAAATTAAATTAATAAAAGCGGCCCAGTTTGGCCGGGGGGGGGGGCGGGGGGGGGGGTGTTTCCCCCCGTGCCGCGCCCCCCTCGCAAACTTCGTCCATGGGAGGAGAGTCTTGCTATGCCAAAATGGTCCATTGCCCGAACCATCGCCAATGATAGTGTAATGACAATAGAGCCTGCATGTGTGAGTGGACTAGTGGCCACGGGAGGTAATGACAGGGGAGTCAGCCTGCTGTGCGAATACACTAGTGGCCACGGGAGGTAATGACAGGGGGGAGTCAGTTGCGACTGCGAAGGGACTGGTGGCTACGGGAGGTAATGACAGGGGAGTCAGCCTGCTGTGCGAATACACTAGTGGCTACGGGAGGTAATGACAGGGGAGTCAGTTGTGAGTGCGAAGGGACTGGTGGCTACGGGAATGATCGAGAAGGGAGTGTGGTCAGGTGATGGAAGAGGACGGTGGAGTCCGCCGGTGGAGCGAGCGTCCAGAGTCAGCGAGAAGGATCGAGAAGGGGGGCGTGGCCTCGTGTCGGTATATAAAAGGGAGATGCGTGGGAGACTCGGGGCTGTTGCAGTGGGGTCTCCGCCTGATGTCAAGTGAACGTGCCTTCAATAAAGTGCCATCTCAGGAGAAGTGTGTCAAGTCGTCATTACAATAGTATGAATATCCATAAGTGTTTTTTGGGTTAGATCGCGTAAATATAAATTGTGTCGGTAAACCCGCCACCACCCGACACAGCCGATTCATAAGGCGTGTCACGTAAACAGCCAAACCTTACTAATCGGCTGCCTCGGGTGGTGGCGGGTTTAACGACACAATTTATATCTACACGATCTAACCCAAAAAACCTCTATTACGGATAATATCGGTTGCGAAAGCTCACGTGTTAAACCGATAGTATGCATATGTTTAAGTCTACGCAGTTGGTGTTGATGAACGGTGCTCGGTATGTTGTTGGCTGTGCTTCTGCACCACCGGCAATACAGCAGCGGCAGCATCGCCAACATAATCCGTCTGATTTAGACTACAATGCTCACGCTCTGTCGATCACTTTTAAATCTCAATTGAAAACTCGTTCCTTTAGATGATTGCTTTTTGTGTGGTCACTTTGTTGTTCTTTCCCCAGCACCTCCAATTAGCACGGTTGGCTACGTGCGGTGCGAAAGAAGTTCAACGTACATACGACATACAAACCGTCCATCTGAATGAGAATGATACGATTAGTGTACAAAGACAAATAATCTCCGTATAGCCGTATCGACTGTGGGGCAAGTGCATGAAGGACGGTGCGAGTGTATACCGCGTATGTCTTTGTCTATCGGGTCACTGAGCAGAAGAGATTCATTTTCTCTGAGTTACCCCAAACGCGAATAGTGAGCGGTCATTTCTTTTAACCACACAGTTACAATAAAGACGCCGGGAGAGCGAAACGATGTTTGTGAAAATAAGCATTTTAATGAGATATTGCAAATGTACAGCAAATAAATTACTTATCTGCGTCTAAGAGAGTGCGTGTGTGACTGTTTGAATTGTATCTGTTTGGAGTTTTGAGTCATTCTTCAGGCAACTGAGACAAGACCGCATGTGTCGGTGTAGCCTTGTACTTATTTTTGCGTTAAACATTCCTGCATGTCCCTTTCAGTAATCAAAACGTTCTTATGTACAAATTATCGAATATCAAAGTTTAAATTTTCCGACACCAAGATTTTAATCTACATCAGTATTTACGCGGGAAACGTGGCCCAAAAGGGCTTGCTAAAGCATTTTATATTTTAAATCGTCCCATTCTCTACATACTGCTACCTGAAACCCATGCATCTCGTCCTAAATATGTAATATGATAGAGGCAGTAATTATTCAAATCAAATAAAAAAAATCGAGTCAACTTTCGAACATTCCGAAGGGAGAAGAAACACCTCCCCACGTGCTTACGGATTGATCCGCACAAACCCGTGACGTCACCGGAAGTGACACGTGAAGTGACGTCACGTCAACGGATTGTTTCTCACAGGGGGTGGTGCCACGCGACATCAGATGACGTCACTACTGTCATCACAAAACACTTTTTTTAATGTTTAGTGAATTCTGCAAATGATTCCGAGAATTTGAATATGCGACAAGATATATAAAACACAAATAAAGATAATTTGTCGAGAGTTTTAGTTCGTTATTTATTAATTTATCCGAAACTCAACCTTCATAAAGCAGGCGAATCGTCAGCCATGCTCTGCCTACTGCAGTTCTAAATACATAGGCATTGTACGTTGATAACCAATGTATGGCCTTACGGGGAAATGAAACCCACAGAAACACAGATGCTAAAAGTCGTCTGAAAGTTATGGTATTGGTATTATGATTAACCAAGCTTAAAACTTCTCTTTGGACAGGCGTGACTGGAGACGTCACTGTGATGACATACGTCGTCTAGCAGAGGTCAGCATGGTGCAATGACCTCTCATCATCGTCATGATCCTCATGACCACCATCAGCCATGGTAAATCCACTGCTAGATGAAGGTCACCCCCAATGACTTACAGCCGGGGTGTAACTGCTATGTGCAGCAAGGGTCGTGGAACCTTTCCTTTACTGAGGTCCGAATCGTCTAATCAGATACCTTTGTCGGGAAACCAAAGATAATGATCCGTCCTTTAGTAGTACTAATCACATACCTGCATTTCCCATAGATATGCTAAACTCCTCTTGATATGCAAATTATTTTGTCAAGGCGCCCTTTCCCCCCCTTCCAACCCAGCTCAAATATATGCTCCAAGCGTGGTGCTGTTCCATTCAGGCGTTGTCGCCTCGACAGACCTGGTTTTCACCTGAGGACGGCTGCTTGCGTTGTGGCCGAAACGTCGTGAGAATTATTTTATTATGTTTTATTTTTATTATTTTAGTACTTCCCTTCTACGTGACTTTACCGAAAGAACCAAGAAGATGAATCCCTGCAGTCACGAAAGCTTTAAATCGAAACCTATATAGACTGTTGGGGCAAGTGCTGTGAGTGGGCACCTTATCGAGCAACTGCACATTAACACACATACACACCCAGTCACGTCGGTCACTACAAGAGGCTACTTGAAGTGGCATACGTGACTGAGCGTGCTTATGCAATTAGAAAAACAATGTGATACCAGGGAAATATCTCTCCCCCCCCCCAACTCTAGTACCAGATTAGTGCGGCTAAGATGCGTTACAAGGATGGATAAATATCGTTTGCGAACCGTTTCGATTTGACAAAGCTCGGGTTGCAGTGGGCTTTACGAAATGGTATTGGCTTTGTGAAGTTAAGTCACGGGCCGTGTGAAGAAGTCATAGGCCGTGTGAAGAAGTCACGGGCCGTGTGAAATGACGTCACGGGACGTGTGAAATGAAGTCACGGGACGTGTGAAATGACGTCACGGGCCGTGTGAAATGAAGTCACGGGACGTGTGAAATGACGTCACGGGCCGTGTGAAAGAAGTCACGGGCCGTGTGAAATGACGTCACGGGCCACGTGAAATGAATTCACGGGCCGTGTGAAATGAAGTCACGGGCCACGTGAAATGAAGTCACGGGACGTGTGAAATGACGTCACGGGCCACGTGAAATGAAGTGACGGGACGTGTGAAATGAATTCACGGGCCACGTGAAATGAAGTCACGGGCCACGTGAAATGAAGTCACGGGACGTGTGAAATGACGTCACGGGCCACGTGAAATGAAGTGACGGGACGTGTGAAATGAAGTCACGGGCCACGTGAAATGAAGTCACGGGACGTGTGAAATGACGTCACGGGCCGTGTGAGATGAAGTCACGGCCCGTGTGTAATGACGTCACAGGCCACGTGAAATGAAGTCACGGGACGTGTGAAATGACGTCACGGGCCGTGTGAAATGACGTCACGGGCCACGTGAAATTAAGCCACGGGCCGTAGTTGTTCCTTGTGCTCCCGTACCACTCGGGGTCGAGCTTGCCTGTGTTGTGGGTTTCACCCTCACTTACCAGTGGGAGGCATTTCTCAGGAGCCAATAGAAGCGTTACGCTTTGTGTAGTAGCCCTAACCCTCAGACTGGAGCGTGATTTGTGAGTAACGAGTCGCGTATTTTTTTTTGTTTGCGTCAAAGAGCTAGTGCCTTTATAATCATGCGCCCTTGAAGATATTTTTACATAAATCACCGGCGTGTGTGTGTCTAGAGGTGACGTCTACGTGCGCGCGCGTGTGTGTGTGTGTGATGAAGCGTGCTTATGTGCACGCATGCGTGTACGTGTGCATGCGTGTGTGTGTGTGTCTGCTTATGATTATGAATGTGAGAGCGCGTGTCTCTACGTGTACGCTTGTGTCATACAAAACACAACATCAACAGAACGCTTTCATTCCCATGCAAAAAGGACACTCGTATAAGTGTAACCGTGTGTAAAATGTCAGACAAAGATCCCCCCGTAAAGCCTTAACAAACCGTTGGGGCAAGTGCTGTTAGCGAGCACCTATGAAGGCCGGCACAGCACACGAGGGGGTGGGTGGCCAGCACCACGCCCGGCCGCCTTTGTCTCCCCCAGTGGCGATGTTTACACATCGCACAAGGTACTCATTTGAGGCTGAGTTGACCCAGGGGAGGCCCAGGACCGGTTCAGATAGTCGTCACTGGTGCTGGCCGTGAGCCCGGGTTTGTAGTGCAGTGCGCTAACCGCTGCACCACCGCTCCCCACAAAATGACAGACTGAAAACACACGCACACGAACAGGCCAACAAAGAGATATAAAGACTTCGAGAGATAGAATCAGGTGACGGGTATCATCATCATAACAACAACAACAATAATAACATTCATAATTATAACGACAATCTTCTTGGTTCTTTCGGTAAAGTCACGTAGAAGGGAAGTAATAAAATAATAAAAATAAAACATAATAATATTGATTTGGAACCCCCCCCGCCCACCTCCTACGCATTTTCCATATGCTGAATTCCTCTTGATATGCAAATTATTTTGTTTAGGCGCTCTTCTTCCCACCTCCCCCCCCTCTAACCCAGCTTAAATATACGCTCCAAGCTTGGAGTGTTTCATTCTTCGCCTGAGGATGGCTGCTTGCGTTGTGGCCGAAACGTCGTGAGAATTGTTTTATTATGTTTTATTTTTATTATTTTATTACTTCCCTTCTACGTGACTTTACCGAAAGAACCAAGAAGATGAATCCCTGCAGTCACGAAAGCTTTAAATCGAAATATAACGACAATAATAGTAACCCCCCAAAAATATAAGAAAATCAACATCAGCTTCATCATCATCAACGTACATGACAGATATAACGCAATCACAACGGGCATAACCGAACACCAAGTTTCCGCAGGACTGACGAAGTGAGGGGGACGAGGTTTTTACAAACACTGTGTCCGCCCGTGGGATTCACGGGCTAGAGGCAGAGCTGCAAGAGCAGGTCCTGAATTCAGCCGGAAACAGTCCGGAACGCCGCCCTAAGGAATTATCGTCATTAGCGCTTAGCCTCATCCGAACCCGCAGCCTTGTTTTGACGTCGCGATTCGTCGTATGATTATAGCGACGCACGGCGCGGTAACATGGGAGCATTCGTATTATTGTTGTTCGAATTATGGCGTATCCTTTATTCACTCTAGTGGTAGTGTCTTACGCCGAAAGCTCCTTTTTCACCGTGCCGGCCTGGCAGCGTTCCGGAAAATACCGAGTGAGAAATTGAGAACCAGGCTTGGGATTGAAGGGGGTGGCGAGTGGGCAAACAGTGGTGGTGCTGGCCCCTTGGGGAGCCCTAAGCAGAATATATATTTTGGGGGGTGGGGGGGGGTTCCCCCTTCTTTCAATCTATTAAATCCAAGTGATATGAGTGAAGAGATATCGGCGACAAATAGAGACGTAGTGAGATGAGAGACCAACAGACCAGAGGGAGATTAATTGGCTTTATAATTGTCATCATCGTGGTGGTGTTGTTGTTGTGGGTGTTAGGATTTAAATTCGATTTGATATTTGATGCACCCCTATTTTGTCACGAATCCTGGGGGTGGGCCCTGAGCTTCTCGTGGCTCTAACCTTCAGCTCGTCTTTTTTCCTGACGCTGAGCACCGCCACCTAATACCACCACTGCCGCAACACAAAATCCCCCGTGCGATCCGCCAACCCCTCTTTTGCTTGCCTCCTGCGCAATGAAGCCAAAGTTCCCCGATTCGCAGAGAAACGCGACACCGCCACGTCAACTGGAAAGCGGTCCGATTGGATCCGCGCCCCCCCCCTCCCCCCCGGTGCGCCGATTTGGGCCCCAGTTGCTCCGACAAATTCTTGGCGAGCGTCGAAACCGCGGAATGTTCGCCATCGAACTTGCACACTGTTCATCGACGAGAGAACGGAACGGCGCGTTTCTGCCCCGGTAAACATGCCAGTGTCCGGCCCGACGTCGGCGTGTGGCTGGAACCGTTGGGCCAACGTTGCCCCAACGTTGGGTTAACGTCGGCATGCGATTGGTGACGTTGCGCCAAAGTTGGGTCAACGTTGTGCACGTGATTGCAACGGTTTGCCGAGCGGATTGCCGCACTTGAGCAGCAACTGGTTGCGCAACTGCTGCTTGCAGTCGGTTGCAGAGGTCGTCCGCTTAGGGACGTGGTCTCGATTCTTGGACTATTTGGGGACAATACGGATATCGAGCAGAGATGCGAATTTTGGACGATCCGAGAGAAATGAAAACCGATTAGAACCAACTCTGATTAACAAAACATTCCACGTCACTTTTCTGCCGTCCCCACCGCGGGATCGCCACGTGGCGTCGGGTGACGTCACTGTGGGTACCGCGAAGACATTTCAAAATGGCGCGAGCGATCCGATATTTCGACACAAAAAAAAACATCCGAAACCTGATGGGTTTGTTTTAGTTTCAAACGCCTCCGGAATGTCCACATACATGTGAGGGATTCCGTTGCGTGCCACCAAGTCGCGTCAACTGCTCGCTCCGGCGTGGACCCGGCGGTACCCACGCGCCTGACAGACAGATGCGTGGTGCGGCCGCTGAACCCTTTGTGACGAGTATTCTTAGGTTTTTTCGGTAAAGTCACGTAGGTAAAAAATGTAAATGAATAAAAGTTAAATGAAAATAAAATAAAAATCACGACGTTTCGTGCTTGATGCAGCAGTCGTGCTGTGAGGGTTGCACCTGAAGACGGAAGCTTGTGTTGCCTCCGAAACGTCGTGATTTTTATTTTATTTTTATTTTACTTTTATTAATTTGAATTTTTTCACCTACGTGACTTTACCGAAAAAACCTAAGAATATGAATCCTTGCAGTCACGAAAGCTTCAAATCTAGAACCTTTATGACGAGGCCAAGAATCACTCAACCCACAGGCCCAAACGTTTCCCATCAGTACCACCCTGGGTGGCAGACGCTAACGTTGATTTTGTCAGAGCGGTTCATCTCCGGGTACGTATCCGCATGATAGCAAGGTCACCGGGGTAGCGGTCTGCGATGAAATGTCGTTTAATAAGGTTAGCGCAGGATGTTCGATTTTTAAACGTCACGTGAAAATGCGTCAAAAAACAACAGACCAAAGCATTGTGGTCATCTTGTAGCCTTCTATTCCCTTAGAATTAGTGTTGTTTGTAACCAAATATCTTCCCCTTGGGGAGAGAAGGCCTAAGAGGACCACAATGCACTTCTTCCGGAAATGCTGCTCATGTTTTTTGTTGTTGTTGATGCTGCTGCTGCTGTGATAATGCACCAAACATGTGTTGCTTTTTTGTTTACATACTTCTTGCGCGTCGTGGGGAAATTACGATCCTCCGTCCTGTGCTGTGATTATTCTATTACGATGGGGGATTGTTCCCGTTCATTTACAGATTTGAATCCAGAACGGTTGGTGTCAGTAGCACAGAGGGTATATGCCGCCCACAGCCATCTGCCAAAGATTGTTACTGATAGCATAACGTCTGCGCTGGCTGGGACACGTGTGTGTGTGTGTGCAGGAGAGAGGTGCGGCCGAGGGCATTACCGACACTGCTATTGGAGTGGCTCCCATTAGTCTGGCGGACAATGGGAAGAGAAGACAGATGGTGATGGGTACTGTTAGGGCAGATCTATGGGTCTCTGTGGAAGTCTATGGGTCTCTACACAAGCCTCTATGTCTCTATGTAAGTCATTAGTGACCGGGCTGAGACCATAACATCACAATACTTGAAAACTTGGCTTATGTGAGTCTATGACTCTGTATGAATCGATGGTTCTCTGTGTGAGCCTTTGGCTCTCTGCGTGAATCTGTGTGTCTCTGTGCGAGTCGATGGCTCTGCGCGTGAATCTATGGGTCGCCCTGTGAGTACATGGGTCTCCGTGTGAATCTGTGGGTCGCCGTGTGAGTCTTTGGCTCTCTGCGTGAATGGATGGCGGTGACATTGATGATGATCTCGACTCGAAATTGCCCCGAAACCCCACCCCACCCCCAGACCCGAGTGGTACCAATGAAATCCCGGCTCTCGGTCGACGTGCTGCCGGGTGAACAGGCAGAGCGTGGAAAGGTCACGGCAGGAACCGGCGGGCAAGTTAAACGCTCCCAGCTCGCGTGGTTTGTGTTCCTTGCCGCCGCATTCCTGGCCCGTTAGTGCATTTGTGTTTAGGGCACTGCTACAATAGACAAGATGAGTCGCCTACAAAGTGTGTGCTATCCAACTATAAAGTTTGTATGTGTGTGGGTTTTTTTTAATACGCCGAATCTCCTTGAAAAGAGATGACGAGACAGATGCACGCGCGCACAAAGACAAAGAGCCCCCGTGTAGCCTTAACATACTGTTGGGGCAAGTGCTGTTCATGAGCACCTACGAAGGTCGGAACGGCACAAGAGCGGGTGGGTGGCCAACAACACGCCCGACCGCCTTTGTCTCCCCAAGTGGCGATGTTTACTACACACCGCACCAGGTACTCATTTGAGGCTGAGTCGACCTAGGGGCGGCCCAGGACCGGTTCGGAAAATCCACACTGGTGTTGGCCGTGAGCGGGAATCGAACTCGGGTCACACAAACATACACACGTGCACACTCGCACACAAAACGAGCAAACTGTCAAGAGAAGGTCAATAATGAAGATCAATTATTAATATTAATTATAATGATTATGATAATTATTGTTACAGCGAATCGCGGCTAACGGCCTCGGCGTAAAACGTGGCGATCTGCGTGTGGATTCGACAGCCGGGAAGGTAGCAACATAAACAACAACAACAACAAACGAAATCGTCATCGTGGTTGTTGGGTTGTTGTTGTTATTGTTGTTGTTTTTAAAGGGACACAAAAAAAACACGGGAATTTGAGAACAAGAGCAGCAGTGGAGTAGGTGGGTGCCTGGCCGCCCGTGAGATTCACAGCTCCTTGGTTAATTATATAATGATAATAATTATATCATAATAATAATAATGATATAATGATAACGATAATATAATGATAATAATTATATTACGATACTATTATAGCAGCATTATATAATGATAATTATATAATGCTGATGATAATATGTAATGATAAAAATTATATAATGATATGATAGTAATTATATAATAATAATAATGACATGATAATAATTATATAATGATAATGATGGGAATAATATAGAAAAAAAACATCACAAATATGAATGTTTGATTTATGTAGATTAGAGCTAGGGATGGGAAAACCTGAATCAAATATCGAAAGTGGGAGAGATAAAAGAGTAATCGGCCCTTGATGCTTCGAGAACAGTGAACTGGGATTTTGGGGGAGGTGGGTGGGTAGTTTGGGGGGGGGGGGAACAGCCAATCAGAGACAGACTCTCGTCATAGCCCTAGCCCTAACCCAACGCCAGACAAACACACAGAGCCCGTGGCAGTAGCGCAGAGAAACCTAGTGAGCCTAACTCTACTCAGAACCCGAATCGCAGCTAGCCCTAAACCATACAGCTGATTTTAATTTAAAGCTTTCGTGACTGCAGGGATTCATCTTCTTGGTTCTTTCGGTAAAGTCACGTAGAATGGAAATAATAAAATAATAAAAATAAAACATAATAAAATACAATTCTCACGACGTTTCGGCCACAACGCAAGCAGCCGTCCTCAGGTAGAGAACAGGTCTTCTCGACAGGTCTTCTCGACAGACCTGTTCTCTACCTGAGGACGGCTGCTTGCGTTGTGGCCGAAACGTCGTGAGCATTGTATTTTATTATGTTTTATTTGTATTATTTCCCTTCTACGTGACTTTACCGAAAGAACCGAGAAGATGAATCCCTGCAGTCACGAAAGCTTTAAATTGAAACACACAACTAGACCTTAACCCTACCCATGTTAGCCACAATGACATCCCTACTTACACTAACCCTAACCACACATTTAGACCCTAACCCTACCCATGCTAACCAATAAGACTATGGCTAACCCTAGCCATGTTAGCCCCAATGACATCCCTACTTACACTAACCCTAACCACATAACCGCTCTAGCCAAACAGACCCTAACCCTAGCCCCACCTATAACCCTGGACACACATTCGCCCACGGACGGGGGAGCAGTAGGGGACGGAGAGAGAGGAAGTCGAGGAGGAGAGTGGAGCGGAGAGTGGTGGTGGTGGCGAGTGTTGGTGAGTGAGTTGGCGAGTGAGTTGGTGAGCGAGTTGGTGAGCGAATTGGTGAGCGAGTTGGTGAGTGAGTTGGTGAGCGAGTTGGTGAGCGAGTTGGTGAGCGAGTTGGTGAGTGAGTTGGTGAGCGAGTTGGTGAGCGAGTTGGTGAGCGAGTTGGTGAGCGAGTTGGTGAGTGGGTTGGTGAACGAGATGGTGAGTGAGTTGGTGAGCGAGTTGGTGAGCGAGTTGGTGAGTGAATTGGTGAGTTGGTGAGTGAGTTGGTGAGCGAGTTGGTGAGCGAATTGGTGAGTGAATTGGTGAGTTGGTGAGTGAGTTGGTGAGCGAGTTGATGAGCGAGTTGGTGAGCGAGTTGGTGAGCGAGTTGGTGAGCGAGTTGGTGAGCGAGTTGGTGAGTTGGTGAGTGAGTTGGTGAGCGAGTTGGTGAGTGAGTTGGTGAGTGAGGTGGGTTAGCGGTTCACCCCACGGCCGGCCAGGCGAGTCGGGGAGTGATTGAGGTAGTGGCTCAGGTAACGATTAGCCATGCGTCATGCTTCAGGCATGCTCACGGAAGCACAATCACTACACCAAATATAAACGTATAAACTAGCCAAACTCTGCGTCGCCTATAATATTTTTTTGTTCAAAAGTTATTTTTTGCGATTTTTTTTCTTTTCTTTTATGGTTACGTTTTGTTTCAGTTTTTTTGTTGTTGTTGCTTTTTTGAAATATATTCATAGGAATAATGGGAGTTGTTTTTTTTTTTCTTAGCGTTAAGTTTATAGAAATAAAACGCACTTCCCCCCCCTCCTCTCCCCCTTCTCGCTCTATTTACCGTCACCGCTATTGCACTTCGTCGTTTAATTCTTCGAAATCGGCGTTGTGAATGGGTGAGACAATTTCCCCAGCGCGACCCAATTAACGACCGCCGCACACCAAGCTCCAGCAACGGCTCCTTCCTGCTTCTTATTAATCCGGAGAAGATTGAAAATTTACCCCGCGGGAGGTGGGAGGGGGGGGGAACTACAGCCGACACGGCGAACGATCGACATCGTAGCCGCCGCAACCGCAGCAACTGCTTTGTCCACACCCGGAGCGAGTGGTTGCGGAACGATGGGGGGGGGAGGGTGGGGGGTAGACGATGGAACGGCACCGCTCGTGATGGTAACGGCCAATCGCCAGCTTCCGTGTCCTCGCGGTGTCCTCCCGTGTGGGTTGAGTGCGTGAATGGACGGGCAGAGCGATATGACCGTCCCGTGTGTCATTCCCAATTGGTTCTCGTCGTCGTTGTAGCCGATTGTCGTTGCCAACGAGCGGGAAAGTAGTTAACACGCCGCCGCGAAGACTCGCAGATTTCCCGGGTACAGCGAGAGGAGGATTCCGGGGAAAAGCAGAACAGGTGGCAACCCCTAACCTGGGTAGGACGACCATGCTTGTCCACTCCCGACCCGCACTGCGTCTGTTGCGACAACTTTGCAGTCAAGTTCAGATCTCGGCAGCAAAGCAACACATGCTGCTGCTGCTGTTGCTGCTGCCACCCCGGAAACACACAGAGGATCCAAAGACCAATACTCGCACCTGGGCAGGTGGCAATCCCTGTCCGTAATACTTGATGGGGGTCTGTAACGGAAAGGCCCTGTGACGGACCATACTGCGAGTCGATGTTTATTTTTTTTGGTGTTTTTTTTTTTGCGTGTGTTAACCACATTTATCGCAAGAGCAGCACACAAACAATCATCGCTACAGCACCGCTTTGGGTGAGTAGAAAACGCGGTGAAGGCGCAAGCCCTGCAATTGCTTGCTCACGCCCACTGCTGGCGGAAGGACTCCACCAGAGGCAGCTCGAGAGAGAGAGAGAGCTCGTCGAGAGCTGGATCGGGTATAGAACTTGTAACTGGAAGCTTCTCGGTTCGTATTTAACCACACAGCTGCGTAGCTGCTCCGCCGGCTTGGGCTCCGGTGCAAGGAATTAAATGTGGTCCCCTGTTCAATCCTACTCACCACCCCCCACATCCAGCTCCCCCCCCCCCCACACACCTCCGTCTTTGTATTCCGACGCCTGCTAAGGAGGATAGCCCCCCCCCCCCCGGCTCCTCTGGCCAATTCACGCCGGGGCAGTTACACCGCCTGCACACCCCTCGATAGCTAACGCCTCCCCCACCCACCACATCCCGCACATTGGGGGGGGGGGCGGTGATGGTGGTGCGGGGGATAGTGGGGGGGGGGTAGCCCCCCCACGTGACTCTTGTCGATCGAGGGACATCCCGGACGACGCGTCAATGACAATCGCCGCGGCCTGAGCCCCAAACTTTACCAAAAACTAAAAAAACTTCGTTCCATTTCAGACGGAATTGGTTATTTCTCGTTAAGCCTCCGCGAATGAAACTCGCGCCGAGAGGCGGGGGGGTCGCTTGCAACGGCCAGGAAAACTCTCTCCCGTGCGCGGAGTCGCGTCGCGTTCGCGAGGCCTCGCGATGACAAGAAGTCATCGCGTCTTCGGGAGTCACCGGGCCGACGTGCCCTCTGTGATGTGTGCGGGGGCGGCACGCGCGAACGAAGATGATGCACTCGCCTTTTTGACTTTTTTTTTGGGACCCCCGGACCAAACGCAACGTAGAGATGCTCTCTGTCAGCGCGAGGTCTATCGGCCCACAATACAAAACAAAACGGCGTGGCATCAGCTCGGGTAAAGCTCACATCTCGGTTGCGAATCACTGCTGCTGCTGCTTCCCGATGAGAGATGCGACTTCCTGGAGATGTGGCAACGTTCGTGGCTGGCTGGCTGAGTGGGATGGTGGTTGTGCGGCAAGGTTGCCAGCTATGCCACGATCCACCCAATCCAAGACGCGGTCTCCCAGCCGGCACTCGGACTATTGTATCAAAACACTCGCCAGTTCACGTTTGAGAAGGGGCCGCGCTAACCGGGCGTCCCACCACTCCATCGCGTGGGTCCCATCACCACCTCTCGCTCCACCTCTCTCTCGCTCGTAGTCTCTCGCGCGCCCTTCGGCCACCAAGGGGACACCTCCCCACGTGCAGTGTAAACACTTATCGGTTGACGACGAACCGCGGTTTGACGCGCGGCCGCTTTACCAATTCACGTTTTGCAGTCTGTGCAGCCGATTTGAAATGCTCTTGGTAACTTTGACGTTTTAGATTTTTATTCTTCCGACCCCGCCGCCCCCCCCAACCCGCCCCCCCCCCCCCCCCCCCCCAAATAATAATAATCCGCGGTGGGAGCCAGATATTCGTGACGATAGAGCCGAGTGATATTGCTTAGCAGCTGTGCAAGTGACGGGGAGGAGTGGGGGTGGGGGAGGGGTGGGGTAGGGGAGGGGAGGGGTGGGGGAGGGGTGGGGGAGGGGGGTATGGCTAAAGCCGGGCCGACCCCCCCCCCCTACTCCAGAAGGATTCAGCGCTCAACTTTACACATTTTCACCGCGACGTCAAAATAATAAAATAAAGTCACCACTGCTGTAAAATATTTTAGATATTATAACAGCATTTGTTCAGCTTGACTGTAACGGAAGGGGGGCTATACGGTTAGCCTTGAGCCCCCCACGCCCCCCACACCCACCCATCACCATGGAACACTACGCATCTGTCCTGGGCTCGTCGCGTTTTGCGTTTGAGATTCTTTGAAAGTTTATTTGTTTTACATTGTCTGTGTCGTGCCGCTACCCCCCCCCCCCCCGACCCCCCCACCCGCCCCTGAGTTTTGATACGGCCCCCCACTTTTAAACAATGCCGAACCCCCCCTCCCCGCTTCGTTTTAAACAAAGCTCACGCTTCGAACCAGCATTTCCAAACGACGTCACAATCGACGATGTCGACGTCACAATCGACGACGTCAACCGTCCGTCTGTCACCCCCCCCGCCCCGCCCCTTATCCCCCCTCCCCTTGCCCTTCTCCCCCCTCCCCACAAAAACCGAATCCAACCAATCAGACGATAAGGGGGAACAATTCGCCGCAAAAGTGCAAAAGTTTGTCGCTTGAAAGTTGTGTCCGGACAAAAATAAAAACCATGCAAGAGGAGGAGGTTAGTGCGAGGGCTACGCGAGCATTCGTAGCCCCCCCCCTGGCAGAGGGCAAGGTGCTGTTTCTAACCACGAGTGCATTAAGGCGGCCACTGCTACTGCTGTCAATCATTCGCTTCTCCACGAACGAAAAGCCAAATCGTTATTATTATTATTTTATACATAGATATTTCCTTTCGACAAGTCGATCGTCGACCGGCGCGTGCGAGGGGCGGTCTACGCTCCGCCACCCCCCCCCACCCCCCACACTTTTGCCAGCTCTTCCGAGCGAACAGAACGAACGCGAGCGGCGAAAGGGTAAAGGCGCAGCCATGCAAGCGCATGCCGCCCGCGCCACTGACGCTCACCGGACGAGGCCAACCCTCTCCCTCCCACGCGCCCCCCCCCGCCCCCCACCCCGGGGGAGGAGGGGGGGGGGTAGACAAAGGAGGTGGGGAGTGACCCACACTTTTGCCCCGACCCGCGCGCCAAACCGCGGCGAACCCATCCGTTCATGCCGCCGGCTAAACGGAGGCGGTGGCGCGCCATCGTCTCAGCTGCCGCGCCGGGAGATCGACTCACGAACCCCGCACGAAACCGCGGGGGGGGGGGGGGGGGGGTCGCAAGCCGGTCCCAACCGGACATCTGTGGAAAAAGAGCTTAATAGCTCATCGGATTCCTCCGCTGTAAATCAATATTCTGAGTGGCGCTGACCATTTCACCGCGGCGGCGATCCCCGGAATGAGCGAAATAAATGAACGGGAATAAATAGATAAATAAATAGATAAATAAATAGATACATAAATATTAAACCAATAGATAAATCGCCGCGTGTACGGATGTCCGGTGACACAACGGAACGGACACCCGGTGGCTCCGAACGCAACCCGCCGGCGTGCGCTCCACGGCGCGCTCTCGGTCCGTCGACGCGCTCCGTGTCGTTGGACAGGTGAGCGCCCGACGTTTCCCCCGTCTGCGTTTACTGCCCCCCGCAGCAGCGCCGGGGGGGCGGGGTGAAACGTCGGACGCCGCGCCGACCGAAATGAAACAAACAATCGTCCGTCCGCGCGTTGTTCGTCGCTCCACGATGCCACGTGGTCGACCGCGTGGCATCTCAGCGACCTCGGCGTTGGTACCAGCGGCATTTGTTTTATTGGGAGGCAAAGCGGTGGGACGGTGAGTCGGTGAGTCGGTGTGTCGGTGAGTCGGTGAGTCGGTGAGTCGGTGTGTCGGTGAGTCGGTGAGTCGGTGTGTCGGTGAGTCGGTGAGTCGGTGAGTGGATGAGTCGGTGAGTCGGTGAGTCGGTGTGTCGGTGAGTCGGTGAGTCGGTGAGTCGGTGTGTCGGTGAGTCGGTGTGTCGGTGTGTCGGTGAGTCGGTGTGTCGGTGTGTCGGTGAGTCGGTAAGTCGGTGTGTCGGTAAGTCGGTGTGTCGGTGTGTCGGTGAGTCGGTGTGTCGGTGTGTCGGTGAGTCGGTGTGTCGGTGAGTCGGTGTGTCGGTGAGTCGGTGTGTCGGTGTGTCGGTGAGTCGGTGAGTCGGTGTGTCGGTGAGTCGGTGTGTCGGTGTGTCGGTGTGTCGGTGAGTCGGTGTGTCGGTGAGTCGGTGTGTCGGTGAGTCGGTGTGTCGGTGTGTCGGTGTCGGTGTGTCGGTGTGTCGGTGTGTCGGTGAGTCGGTGAGTCGGTGAGTCGGTGTGTCGGTGGTGTCGGTGAGTCGGTGTGTCGGTGTGTCGGTGTGTCGGTGTGTCGGTGAGTCGGTGTGTCGGTGTGTCGGTGTGTCGGTGTGTCGGTGTGTCGGTGTGTCGGTGAGTCGGTGTGTCGGTGTGTCGGTGTGTCGGTGTGTCGGTGTGTCGGTGTGTCGGTGAGTCGGTGTGTCGGTGTGTCGGTGAGTCGGTGTGTCGGTGTGTCGGTGTGTCGGTGTGTCGGTGTGTCGGTGTGTCGGTGAGTCGGTGTGTCGGTGTGTCGGTGTGTCGGTGAGTCGGTGTGTCGGTGTGTCGGTGAGTCGGTGTGTCGGTGTGTCGGTGAGTCGGTGTGTCGGTGTGTCGGTGAGTCGGTGTGTCGGTGTGTCGGTGAGTCGGTGTGTCGGGTGTGTCGGTGAGTCGGTGTGTCGGTGTGTCGGTGAGTCGGTGAGTCGGTGTGTCGGTGAGTCGGTGTGTCGGTGTGTCGGTGAGTCGGTGAGTCGGTGTGTCGGTGAGTCGGCCCCCATTGCCTCTTTTTCGTCGCCCGTGGCCTTCCATCTTCCCTCACCCCTCACCCCTCCACTCCTTCCCGTCCCTCCCCTATAGCCCTATAGTGCGCCCTCTGTTACGGCCGCTCATTCACTCGGCCCTTGCATCCCGATCACTCGATTCGTTTGTTCAAGTTTTTTGTTGTGCAACTACGTTAAATATGAAACGAGGGTGTGGTATGAGCACTCGGACCGAGTCTCATCAGCAGGGCTTTGGCTCCCTGAAACGAATGCCGCTGGGGTTGCCCGGGGGTTGTCCCCTTGTGGGACGGTCGACGCCAGCAACGGCAAAAACAAAATAAATAAAAATCTGTCGCTTGCAAGCGAGCGGCCTGAACGGTCGTCGCGTCGTTTGAGAAGTTTCCCCCGCGCCCGGCACCTACACCCCCCCCCCAACCAAACGTCTCTCTCTAAACTCAACGGTGCCGGACGTTGGTGGAACGTTGCAAAAGACTTCGACGACGACGTGCGGCGCGCGGGAAAACCAAACATTCGGCGGCGCCATCCGGTGCAGAGGCAGCGGCGGCCGCTGACCCCCGAGTCGTTAAGGGACGCTTGCGCGTTATTTGCTACCACCGCTACCTCCGATTGGCGCCGTTGGCCACGTGCGGTGCGAACGAAAGAAAGTTAAACCGTACGTACGCGCGCACACGCACACACGCACACACACACACGCGCGCATACACGCTGCCGGTGTTTTCCCTAACCGCGATCGAGCGGGCGATCGTCGTCCGGGACTCCTGGGGCACGCGACGTCCCAGCGTAGCGAGGGAGCCTCCCCGCGCCGGGGGGAGTCGTGAGACGAGGGCGGGAGGGCGAACCCAACGACGTCGTCACCGCCCCGGTCGGTGAGGAGGAGTTGTTGCGGTGGGAGTTGAGGTCGAGGGTGACGTCGAGGTCGGGGGGTCAGGGTTGCGAGTCGGAGGTGGGGGGGGGGTGTCGGTGGTGGGTTCTGTGGCAAGGTCAGGTCAAGGTCAGAGTCTGGTCGAGTTCAGTGTGAAAAAATGTGGGCGGGTTGAGGGGGTGGGGGAAATGTCGAGGTCAAGGTCACGGTCAAATGGGGGGGGGGGGGTAGATGTCAAAGTTGAGGCTGAGGTCGGCGTCAAAATTATGGCGGGTGCCGTGGTGGGCATGGTCAGGCTCACGGGGTTCAAGTCCGGGGGCGGAGGTCGGGACTCGATGTTAAGGTCAAGTGGGCTCAGCGTCGAGCTAAGGAGGTCAGCGCCCTATTGTGGTGAGTCACGATCGATGTTGTCAATGGTCAGCTGCAAGGGTCAGCTCTACCGGTTAGCGTTCATCGTCGGTATCGGAGAGTAAGAGTGCCAAAGGTCAACTTTGGAGGTGAGCATCAGAGGTCAGCAGCGGAGGCCGTCGAACGTCAGCTCAAGAGGTGCTCGTCAAAAGGTCATCAAAGGTCATCGTGAAAGGTCAGCATTAAGGGTTAGGACAGCCTTGCGGAGCAGCGTCCGAGCAGGCCGGGGGCCTCCGTGAACGTCGATTGTCAGGGTCAAAGGTCATTATCAACAGGTCATTCTACTGGACATCTGTGACAAAAAGACGATTCTGATTGGTCGTCATCAAAGGTCATCATCAAAGGTCATTACCAAAGGTCATCATCAAAGGTCATTACCAAAGGTCATCATCGGGGGTCATTATCAAAGGTTATTAGCAGAGCTGATCATCATCATCAAAGGTCATAATCGAGGGTCAATGTGATGGGTCATTATCAAAGGCCATCTCATCAAAGGGCATCATCAAGGGTCATCACCAATGGGCCATTGTCAAAGGTCGTCGTCGCAGGGTCAGAAGTTGGATAGCACGGAGGAGCAGCGGCCGAACGGGTGGTGGGTGAGGCCTCCGTGGACGTCGATGGCGTCCTCGGTCCAGGCGACGACGTTCCCCGAGAAGGAGCGCGAACACGTGGCCAGCTCCATGATTTCGGCTGGCAGCAGCTCGCGGTCCCACACGTTGAACTGCGCCATCTCGCCCAGGAACGCCTGCGTCGCGTCGAAGTTTCCGCCCACCACGTCCTGCGCGGAGGGGGGGGGGGGGGGCGCGCGCGCGCAAACAGAGCGAGAGATTCGCATGCAGCGTCGACACGCACGGCTTACCCCGAATTCTTGCGCAGGGAAATAGTGTTCAGGTCCATACGGCGTACGGCCGTTTCAATGCGGGCGACATTGTGTTTCTTCTACCCTTGTGATGGGACTTTGCAGGATGAACGTTGAGATTTATAAGAGGGGCACGGAGTCACCGATAAGGTCTGTAACAAGGTAGGGCACAGATTAAGGGGTTGTTGACAGGCATGGAGAGAGGCCACGACCACGGTGACCACGGTGGTGAACCCACAAGATGCAGATGTTGCAGTGGGTTCACTCTCCAACACGCTCAACTAGTAACGAATCGGCACGTTGTGTTTTACGTGACAAACCTTACAGATTGGCTGTGTCCCGTGGTGGCGGGTTTAACGACACATTTATATTTACCGGGAGAAGATGAGAATGGGGGGGGGGGGGGGGGGTAGAGAGTATAGAGAGAGAGAGAGAGGATTGGGGGGTAAGGGATGATATGGAGGGGGCAGATATGGAGGGAAAGAGGGAGAAAGAGAGATGGAGAGATACCGGGCAGATAAGAATAGGGGGTAGAAGGTATAGAGAGAGAGGATTGGGGGGTGAGGGATGAGACGGAGGGGAAAGAAAGACGTGGGGGAGGAGAGAGAATGGGGAATGGACAAGATGGGGGGGGGGGAGATGTGGGGGAGGGAGAGAGAGACAAGAATAGGCAGTGGAGAGGGTGAAGAGAGAGAGAGGTAGTGGTAGAAGAGAGAGAGAGGTAGAAGAGAGAGGGTCCAGATCAGCGGAGGAGGAGCGAGGGAGTAACCCAACCCTCAAATGTGAAGAACGTCAACCACAACGCAGTACGGAATAAAACGCACTCCCCCCCCACTATCCCATTCCTCCTCCTCTCCGTAGCCCCCCACCCACCCACCCCGAGCCTCAGGTGCGAGCCACCTCCCGCGCCACCCCCCCACCCCCAACCGCACCTGCTCCTGGCCCAGGATGAGGACGCCGCCCGCCTTGATGGGCCTCCAGGGCGCGAGGTTCTCGCCGGTGCCGCGGTAGGCGCCGTTCTGGAACGCCTTCCAGACGCCGTCGCGGGTGCTCCACGTGACGCACAGGTGGTGCCAGCGGCCGTCGCTCACGCTGACGGGCAGCCGCGCGATCTGCGCGCGCGGACGGACGGACGGCGGTGAACCACGAGGTTGCGGCGGCACGTGACAACAACGACAACAGTTGGTGTCACGTGACAACAACAACAACAGTTGGTTCAAGTTCATTTCAAGTTCATGTATTAGGTGTAGCCCTGTGAGCCATTCGGCTCTTGAATCGGGTGCAACCGCAACAAACAAAAAACAAAAACACGAACAATAAAACATCTTAAAGTGAATATGTGACTGAGTGCGAACAGAAAATCCAAGGAAAGACCGCAAAACATTGCAGAAAAAAACACCGTACACCAACGCTGTGTGCAAAAATCCCAGTGGGATGCAAGTCAAACAACAACAACAACAAGACAACTTAGATTAAGGCACGTGACAACAACAGTCGGTGTCACGTGACAACAACAACAGCAGTCGGTGGCACGCGCCGCGCGTGCGTTAGAATCGAAGGCGGAGTTTGACTTCTACATTTGGGGAGGGGGCTGGAGGCAGGGGTTCGCTTGCCCCTGGCATCAGGGATCGCGGGTGCATCTAATAAATGTTTTTAAAAATCTTCATTGTGAACTACGGAAAATAAATTATCAAAGGTGTTCTGTTCGTCATGTAGAGTAGAGGAGAAATCCGATATGCTATTAAGCTCTCTCTCTCGGTCCTCTCTCCTCACAGATATCCAGTTAGGGGGCTGTCAGCAAGTTACAACAACAATCAACAACAACAATCAACAACAGTCAACAAAAAACGATCCCTGGCCAAGCATGTTACATGGAGAGGTGTGGGTGGGAGGATGACCGGTACCAGTGGTGGACAAGATCGGCCTCTGTGGAGGAGGTTCGTGAAGGACGCTACTGGGCAACAGAATAGGGCGGAGGAGCGATGCTCACAACAACGAGCGAAGTGCCGGGCGGGTAAAACGCAGCAAAATGCCACGGTGGTTTAGCACAGGGTTGTGCGTTTGCCAGACATCGGAGTCAGTGAACCCACGGCACTTTGGGTCTGTCCCGTGACCTCCTGCCAAGCAACGAACCTCACGGTACACCTAGCCTGGCACAAGGGGCCCTGGTGACCACACTGGCAGATGTACCAGCTATGCTCCCCACTCAGTGAACGTCAACATTAAATGATAAAGATCCCCCGTATAGCCTTTACAGACTGTTGGGGCAAGTGCTGTTAGCGAGTCGCCTATGAACGCCGGCACGGAACACGAGGGGGTGGGTGTCCAGCACCACGCCCGGCCGCCTTTGTCTCCCCAGTGGCGATGTTTACTACACACCGCACCAGTTACTCATTTGAGGCCGAGTCGACCTAGGGGAGGCCCAGGACCGGTTCAAATAATCGTCACCGGTGTTGGCCGTGAGCGGGAGTGGAAATCGGGTCGCCGGGTTCATAGCGCGGCGCATTAACCGCTACACCACCGCTCCTCATGTACAAAGACAAAGATCCCCCGTATAGCCTTAACAGACTGTTGGGGCAAGTGCTGTTAAATCGGGTCGCCGGGTTCATAGCGCAGCGTAGCGCTCACCGCTCCGCACACAACGTCAACACGAAAAGGCGCGCACACACCCCAAGCTGCCCCCCCCCCCCGCCCCGCCACCCCTTTATTAAGAAGGGAGCGAATCAGGTGAACGTGGAACTCATTTGGCTAATTGGAGTCGCACCCCAGTGCCTCGCCGTGGCACGCGCAGCCGAACGAGCAAATTGACGGCGTTTCGTTTGCACGGAGCGATGTGAAGCGAGGCCATTAAGGCGACGTCCGCGTTTGTCTCGTTTAGCAGAGGGGCACGCCGTGTAGGGGTCGCGTGACCCCGGGGGGGGGGGGGGGGGCGCGAGTGGGGGGGTGGGGGAAGGTGTCAGCAGACTGCGTCCGACGTTTGCCTCTCCTCTCTCATGTGACCTCTCCCCTTTCACGTGACCTCTCCCCTCTCACGTGACCTCTCCTCTCTCTCGTGACCTTTCCTCTGTCACGTGATCTCTCCTCTGTCACGTGGCCTCTCCTCTCTCTCGTGACCTCTCCTCTCACGTGACCTCTCTTCTCTCATGTGACCTCTCCTCTGTCACGTGATCTCTCCTCTCTCATGTGGCCTCTCCTCTAACGTGACCTCTCCTCTCTCACGTGACCTCTCCTCTCACGTGACCTCTCCTCTGTCACGTGATCTCTCCTCTCTCATGTGGCCTCTCCCCTTTCACGTGACCTCTCCCCTCTCACGTGACCTCTCCTCTCTCTCGTGACCTCTCCTCTGTCACGTGATCTCTCCTCTGTCACGTGGCCTCTCCTCTATCTCGTGACCTCTCCTCTCACGTGACCTCTCTTCTCTCATGTGACCTCTCCTCTGTCACGTGATCTCTCCTCTCTCATGTGGCCTCTCCTCTAACGTGACCTCTCCTCTCTCACGTGACCTCTCCTCTCACGTGACCTCTCCTCTCTCACGTGACCTCTCCTCTCTCACGTGACCTCTCCTCGTGACCTCTCCTCTCACGTGACCTCTCCTCGTGACCTCTCCTCTCACGTGACCTCTCTCACGTGACTTCTCTCTCTCACGTGACCTCTCCTCTCTCACGCGACCTCTCCTCGTGACCTCTCCTCGTGACCTCTCCTCTCACGTGACCTCTCTCACGTGACCTCTCCTCTCTCACGTGACCTCTCTCGCGTGACCTCTCTCTCGTGACCTCTCCTCTCTCACGTGACCTCTCCTCTCTCACGTGACCTCTCCTCTCTCTCGTGACCTCTCCCCACCTCCGCCCATCAAATCCCCGGACACGTTTCTCACCCAGCGCCCGGCGTCTGTTGTCAGAGCGGCTCTGCGACACATCCGGGCATTGATGTTCAACGGCAGCGACAGCCGGTAGCAGATCTCCGTCGCCAAAATCAATTCCCTGCTGCCACCGGCACGCAGACGAAGCCAATTGTCGGACAGTCCGGGTCAAACCCGGACAGGTGGGAACCCCGGTGATGGATGACAGTGACTTGTCAAACTGACCGCGTGTGCTGTCCTTTTGTTCTTTTTTTACTGCAAATTGCATTGCATGGGACAGCGATTTCTTTCTCGCGAGTAAATTGACACTTGCATCGCACTGCCTCTCGTAATTCATTGGAGGTGATGGGGACGGCGGGGGGGGGGGGGACCCTAAAAGGGGTGTGCGGGAAGGGGGGTAACTCGTTGAGTGTGGTGGTGGTGGCGGTGGTGGTGTCGGTGGTGGTGGTGGTGATGGCAGTAATAGTGGTGGTGGTGGTGGTGATGGCAGTGATAGTGGTGGTGGCGGTGGTGGTGGAGGTGGTGGAGGTGGCAGTGGTGGTGGCGGCGGTGGTGGTGGCGATGATGGCAGTAGCAACGGTGGTGGAGGTGGGTGGCGGTGGCAGTGGCGGCGGTGGTGGTGGTGGTGATGGCAGTAATAGTGGTGGTGGCGGCGGTGGTGGTGGTGATGGCAGTAATAGTGGTGGTGGCGGCGGTGGTGGTGGTGATGGCAGTAATAGTGGTGGCGGTGATGCCAGTGATAGTGGTGGTGGCGGTGGTGGTGGTGGAGGTGGCAGTGGCGGTGGTGGTGGTGGTGATGGAAGTAATAGTGGTGGTGGCGGTGGTGGCGGAGGTGGCGGCAGTGGTGGCAGTGGTGGCAGTCGTGGCGGCGGTGTCGTTGGTGGCAGTGGCGGCGATGGCAGGAGCATCGGTGGTGGCAGTAGCAGTGGCGGTGATGGTAGCAGTCGTGGTGGTGGCAGTGGTGGTGGTGGTGGCGGTGATGGTAGCAGTAGTTGTGGTGGTGGTGGCAGTGGTGGTGGTGGCAGTAGTGGTGGTGGCGGTGATGGTAGCAGTCGTGGTGGTGGTGGTGGCAGTAGCAGTGGTGGTGGTGGCAGTGGCCGGTGTTTGCACAAACGCAGCAGCAGCAGCAGCAGAGCGTGCGAGGAAAGGGGGGGAAGGAGGGGGTTGCCACCTTGTCGTTGATGATGAGCTCCATGGGGTTGTTGCCCCACTCCATGAGCGCCAGCTCGTTGGGCTGGTCGTCCACGGCGTAGGAGAAGGGGGTCCCAGAGCTGGGGCCCCCCGATCGCAGCCACAGGCAGATGGTGAACGCATGCAGCTCGGGCAGCGAGCGCTTGGCGCGCACAAACATATAGTTGGTGCGCGCCGGGAACATCACCTTGAAGTCGTCGGGCGCGTGGTGGATTGGGGGGGGGCCGACTGCAATGGGGGGGGAGGGGGGGGGCGGGAGGAGCGGGGGGAGAGGGAGGGAGATAGTGGAGGGGAGGGTAAGGGGAGATGGAGAGGGGAGGGAGCGGGGGATATGGATAGAGGGTAGATGGAGATAAAGAAGGGGGAGGGTTTAACGCCGAGGGAGAAGTAAATATAAGGGGAGAGGGGGGAGATAGGAGAGGGGGTAAGGCGAGAGGGAGGAGAGGGAGGGGAGAGGAAAGGGGGAGAGCGAGAAGCGAAGAGAGGGGGTGAAGGGAGAGACAGAGGCAAGATAAGGGTGGAGGGAGAAGGGAGATCAGTAGGGGATGGAGGGAGAGGTGGGAGAGATATGGGAGTGGAGAAGAGAGGGGGTGAGTGTGGGGGCGGCGAGGGGGGGGTAGAGGGTGGAGATGGGTGGGAGTAGGGGTAGAGGGGAGAGAGGTAAGACTCAGGCATGAGGCCGAGTGCCCGAGTGAATTGTGCGCTCGGGGTGGGGTGTGTTGGGGGGGGGGGGGTCACGTTCCGTCACAGCGACTCCGCACCGCCAGGGAAGATCCCTCCGAAGCTAAACACGCGGTAGACTTTCGCGACTAATATCATCCATAATGCACGGTTTGTTTGGGTTATATCGCGTAAATGTATAAATGTGTCGTTGAACCTCGGCGAAACGTCGTACTCGGATTGAAATTGTTGTGGCTTGGCTCTCCAACACACCGGTGTGCTGTACTAGTACACTACACTATACACCACACGATACACGACACTATACACTATACACTACACTCTACACTACACACTACACTCTACACTACACTCTACACTATACTATACACTAGTGCTGTACTAGTAACGAATCGGCACGTTCTGTTTACGTGACGAACCTCACGAATTGGCCGTGTCGGGTGGTGGCTGGTTTAACGACACAACATTTATATATTTACGCGATCTAACCCACACACACACAAAACACCCCTCCATTATGGAAGATCTCCGAAGCAAAGCAGCGGTCGGTTTGTTGCCCAGTAAGCGCACGAACGGGCAAGCATTTGTGGTACTGCAACTTCTCTCCGCACCACCACCACCACCCTCCCCGCTGCCCACCTCCACCCACCCGGCACACACGGAGCGGCGTGGCGACACGCGGTCAAACGACAGCGGTACGGCGGGAGGCCTCCATCCAGCAGTAGACATCGACAGAGAGAGAGAGAAGGGGGCGACTGGGCGGCTGCCGCAAGCGGCTCGATTGCTCGACGTCACGCGGCATTTGCTGAAACGACGGCGCGAGGTCTCCGAAAGCCACCTCCGCTCACCAGACCAGCGGGTGCCACGTGGGTTTCACCGCGGTTCCGTTCCCAGTCGATGGGCAGGTCGCACGTGGTGGTGGGCAGGTCGGGGGGGGGGGGGGGGTTAAGTGTGGGTAACACTTTGTCAACTTTAATTTGTGTTCTAGAGCCGTACTGGTCAGCGTGGACTCAAGAGGGAGGGGGGGGGGGGGGCTCTCTGTAAAACTGTTGAGCTAGCAATTGCAGGGCTGCGCCTTTAACTCCCTTGACAGGGCGTGTAAAATGTGTCGCCGCCGGGGAGAGACAAAGGCGGTCGGGCGTGGTGTTGGCCACCCATCCTTGTCTTGTGCCGTGCCGGCCTTCAGAGGTGCTACTCGCTAACAGCACTTGCCCCAGGCTATACGGCGGATCTTTGTCTTGTGTGTGTGTGTGAGGAAGAGGAGACGGCTGCCATGATGTAATGGTCAGCACATTGGACTTGGAAGTTGAAACAATGGAGCGACT